>NC_056739.1:603647862-603660362 GCF_019279795.1 Protopterus annectens | reverse complement strand
CAGCAGCCTGTGCTCCTGACTACATATTCCTCTGTGTCTGTGGTATGTCATGCAGGTGTAGACAAATTCCTCTGCAAATTATGTGAGAAGTTAAGCTTAAAAGAAACGTAGGTGGTCTTTTCCTTCCTTTGATACCAGAGTGAGGAAATGAAAGTTTTAAAAAGTACAAGCATGTTTCAGGTACCTACACAGTACAGGAATCATATTGTAGGGAGAAAGCAGCCTAATAATTGAGTTAAACTGTAGGAGAAGTTTGAGTTTTCTTTTACGTCTTACAGTAAAATAACAAAACAATTGTATCTGCACAGGAATTCAAACACTGTTAGTATGTGATTACTTCTTTGCACATACCAAAACAAAATGGCAACAAACATATCATTAGTAGAAATTTACATATGGTTCATTTATAACTTCCCCTTGTTTAATCTCCACTTCAGACCTTGGAATCCACATGGCTGATAAAAGGGATGCTTGTGCTCTCCCTGGTAACTCAGCAATAAGAACATTTTGTAGTACTGCCCTAACCCCTCTTCTTGGGGTGATGTGCACACTTGCATTAACATAGGGACTGTCAACACTGACCCATGCCCACACATGCACACTCTTTCATACGTGGGACAGGGATGACTATCATCAGCCTGCAAAATATCGTAACATCCAAGCCAAAGCATTAAAAAGTCACACAGACAAGCTATTAAGTAAAAACTGCCAGAAAGACCAAGCTAAATAAGAGTCTTTGCTTTGTTATATCTTAAACCTCTTGTAATGGAGGTCTATGGGATATATGTAAATGACTCCTTAAGGACATATCAGCATTTCAGATACATGGCTTCTGAATGCCTCTGACTTTTTACTATTTTCTTTTTAAGTCTTTATGGGTACATTATTTATTTTATTTATTTACTGGGAAAGTCTGACTTGGAACAAGCCTATTTTCAGCAGAGGCCCAGGGAGAAATACTCCAGGTGCATGTCCTTGTAATGTGGGAGGAAAACACAGCACCCAGAGGAAACCCACATGAATGCAACAATGACATGCAAACTCCTCACAGAAGGCACCCCAGCCGAAAATCGAACAGGAGAACCTCTTGCTGTGAGGCGACAACACAAACCACTGCACCCACTGCGCCAACATTCAGGCCAGTAAAGCCAAACCTCATTAGCTGTAGACACTCAAAGACAGACAGAGTGGAGTAAGATAGTAAGGAGTGTGCAAACATACAAAAACAGTATAAACAGGGGTGGATGTGAACACAAGAAGCCAGGGACAAATGGGCTGAAGAAAGAAAAACAGACAACAGATAAATGGTGATGGGAAGTACTGGACAATGTGAAATGGATGTTAGGAGCACACTGGGATGTGGGTACACCTGACTGCTGATAGGATGAGGTATAGAGTAGCATGTTAGCTATCAACTCAGCCAAAATGGATATTATTGGGACCCAGTGGATGGTCCAGTGTAGCCAGTGGAAGGTGTACTGGAACACAGGTCAAGTAAATCCAAGTTCTTCTTCAGGAATTGTACAGTACTGGCAACCCAGCAGGCCTTTGCTCTGCCATTTGCCGCTTCTATCATCTGCTACAGGGCAGGCTGAGCCACAGAAGATGAGTGATCTACGCAACCTGGCTGGGAGTGGTTGCAACCTTTTTCCTGAAAAGCACTCCCAGCCCCCTCAACTATCACTGCTGCAGCAGCAACAAGGGCAGAACTGGAGAATGGCTTACAAACCTGCATCCCACTGGCATCATTATGACCCACAAGAAAGAAAAGGAATGGAAGGGTGTCATAAGTGAAGATGTCTTGGATATAATATGAGGTATACACACACACACAAATCTCTCTCTCTCTCTCTCTATATATATGTATATATATATATATATATAATATATATATATATATATATATATATATATATATATATATATATATATATATATATATGGTTTACAGTCTCCATTGCAAACTGCATTCGATCAAGACTGACAATGTTGAAATGCAGTTTTCCAGTTTTGCAAACCCAAATATATCGACTACACCAGATAGAATGGGTAGTGTAGTTCAAGAATTTGAGTTCGGAATTTTGAGTGGAGACTGCAGTTCAGTGAGGAACAGGGAATTAATTAATTTCCTCACTGTAGTGCGAGCTTGGAGTTGGCATATATATAATTTGCAGGGGGTGTGGGGGTGCAGGGGGGATTGCCTCCCTGCAAAATAGTAAAATACACGTACAGTTGACTATGGAATGTCACAGTATGGTAAGCTGCATAACAAGGGTGACTGACATCACCTCCATTTCGAATATATCAAACCACTGGTGTCGATGTATTCAGTTTTGACCTGGCTGCAATTTCTCTGTTCCAGATTCAGGATTTTGGGTCTACCATGTGACCGGTCAACCTATGCAGTTTCAAGGTTTCAATAGTAAACATAGGTATATATATATATATATATATATATATATATATATATATATATATATATATATATATATATATATATATATATATATATATACTACAGGTCCGTAGATAACACTCACACTAACTCTTCTGTCCTGAAAGTCTCTCCTATCTCCTGCAGCAGATGGCATGGTTGAACTCTCACTCTGTAACTCAAAAAGACAGTGGAAAACTGGAGAAAACAGTAAACTAGTAAGGTTCAAACTTCCAATGGAATCACATGGCGCCAATAAAGGCAGTTCCCAAAAATGTTCAAAGGAATTCACAAGTACAAATCGTAAAAAAAAGTTTAATTCCAAATATATAGCACAGGGTTAGAAAGTTGAATTCCAAAAGGTATGGCACAGGATTGAACTCTCACTCTGATCATACTGAAAGAGAAAGAGGCACATAAATTATCACACCCAGGTTTAGGTGAGCTATATATATAACAGTGCAATGCTACAGTCCCACATGTAAGTGTAAGATAGCAATAGCCTGATTGGTTCTGTGGCATCATGACTGAATGATTACAAGCATAATGTATTCACCATTAATTTTGGCTTTGTGTACAATTTTACAGCAAACAAGTTTAGAGGTATGCTGTACAGGTTAGTGTAGGACAACAGGGTGATAACAGCACCTGTGCAGGGTCTGATGATGATGCCAAGACACAGACTGAGTCACTGTCACATGACCCACTAGTGCTGCCTGTTTCTCTCCTGGGCTGCCCTCCAGGCATTGGACAGAGGAGATAGAGGCTGCACAGCATGATTATTCATCGACTCCCTACTGAAATGTCGGGACTCAAAATGCCAAGTCCTGAAATGTTGAAAAAAAAGACTGAAAATACAGACAAAGAGGTAATATCAGACATTGTTTTTCTCCCTAACACTTGATTTTGCAGGAGGCAGCACCCCACCATACCCATGAACTTATATATACCATCTTCAAGATCACCATGCCTCTGAGAAAAGTGAATATTCTGAGAAATTGTAACCTTGGAATTATTATGTGCAAGTCCAGATTTTCTGTCCTTCAGTCTCCACATTTTGATACTCTACATTTGAAGTTCTGGCATTTCTTATGGTTACTATCTTCTCATGTTCACTATCCCTTTCACAGGGACCCCCCCCACCCCAACATGACTGAGGGCACCAACACCAGTAGCTTTTTAGTCACAGCAGCAGAGGAGCACACTGCATCCATTGTAGTTATACCTGCTATACAACAGCCTACCAGCAGTTCCTAGTGCCATCACATGTCAAAGCCAGCCCTGGTGCCATAACCTGTCAAAGCCAGCCCTGGTGCCATCACCTGTCAAAGCCAACAGTGGTGCCATCACATGTCAAAGCCAGCCCTGGTGCCATCACATATCAAAGCCAACCATGGTGCCATCGCATGTCAAAGCCAGCTCTGGTGCCATCATTTGTCAAAGCCAGCCTTGGTGCCCTAACATGTCAAAGACAGCCCTTATGTCATCACATGTCAAACCAGCCTTAGTGCCATCACATGTCAAAGCCAGTCCTGCTGCCATCACATGTCAAAGCCAGCCACTGATAAGCAGGCAGCACTAGGGTTCAATCAGCAAATGTGCAGGGCAATCATCCAGGCCCAGTCTACAGCTACCCATATTGAAATGGAGATAACTGGTGTGTTGCACTGTATTCATAAAGATGGTTTCCAACAATGTCAATGCTTGAACAAGGCCATGGAGTGCAGATATGATGATGTGTTAGGTCTCATGAGGACTGTGGTGACATACATCACTGTTATGTCCATAGCAACTTCCACCATCACATCCCTCTTCAGTGGTATTGCCTGTGGAGGGAGTTAGGTACATATATGGGGTGGTCAACCTGGAAGGCCATCGTAGGGTGCATAACCTGCACCTGTGTATTTAGGAGTATGATACTCAAGCACTTCATGCTACATGCAGGCATTGCTGTCAGCCTCCAGGGGCAGGACGCCTTTTCATCAGAGTCTACATATATTATGTTCCCATAGCAGCACAGTATCTGTGTCGCAAGGGGCCTCTAGTCCTGACACTTCTACCCAGAGCACAGCATTCAGAGAACAGTCCTGTAGTGACACCAGAGGACATTGTCGAAGTCAAAGACTACCCCATGACACATGAACCTTGACTTTGTCTTCAGGGATATGGTCACCCACTCAGGTTATGACTTTAGTCATGTGTCTCTGCCCATTGACACCCATGACAACTGTGACCCAATGTGTATGTAGAGATGTCTGATATAGATTGTGATTCATACACACACTGACCAGCATATCCTTAAAATAACACCTGGTGTATCTTATTTGATCAGTGTACCATTGCACTGCTACTGTGTGATTGTCTGGACTAGACAATGGAGCTTTGGATGTACTGCTGTGTAGCATACCCATTAAGGTTTTGGATCACTTAGTGCAGTGGCTGCTTGTTGTCTCTTGGACTCACAGTCATCCATAGATGGTGTTGATATGATGGTACCAACAAGTACTGTAGTGGGTCCAGGGGTTCCCAGGACAGACGGCTAGCCTACATGCTTCCTCATAATCATATTATGCAGCATGCAGCAGATAGATTGTATGTTGTGGTAGGGATGTATTGTGTCTAAGCATTGGAATCACACTTTCAGCAGGATGAGCATGCACTGTGTGATGTTGTATGTTCATATGTGGGCAGTGTAGATCAGACCTCTCAACTGTACAGATTTTTGCAGAATGTCCATATTTTTGACTCATATTTTTGGTCCATTTTTCATAAAATTGTGTTTTTTCTGGAAAATTAGTGGCAAATCATTAAAGACTGAAGTTAGAAAATAATGACAGACATTTGAGTTTCAGACTTCATTCCCTTCAGAAAATTCATGCTAATGCAAAGCCTGTTATCTTATCAATTTTCTAAGTTTGTACGAATAATATTTAAAAAAGTCCCTATTTTTGAGCCCATGTCCCACTTTTCTTTATGTCTTTGTCCAGATTTCTTGCTTTAAGAGGTTGAGAGGTACGGCAGTGTTACACTGTATTTTGTCAAAGCTGTGGAAATTCACTACTAGTATTTTCAACTCGGGGGGGTCTAGTGGGTATCCTGCATCACCTGACACATAGTAGGAATGTGTGAACCTATTTAAGGGTGCACATTTGCACACTGTCTTTGGCTATGTATTAGATCTCCACAGTACATGACAATTAGATGGTGCTGTGGACTTTCACTATGTAGGGAGTGACAACAATTTGTCAATTTAGGGCACTACCAAGATTATTGGTTATCAGAGCCTGTGTGCTGCATTCTACATATCAGCTTGATAGAAACGGTAGCTCTTTCTAGTAACATAACACTGTACATAGACATTGGGTGGCACCTTTATTACAAAATGCGTGCAAGATGTCCAGAATGCTGATTCTCTCTTCTGGTGTGTTAAGTAAACAGATATGCTGTACACACATACAAGTAGTGTATTGAGGAATGAATTGAGTCTTCTACAGATAATTACATCTGATATACTTAGTTTCTTTACTGTTTGTTTCTGAAATGTTCCTATAGCTGGTAGAGTGAGAGCTATCATACCTTGGGGTCCATTGATATAGGAAGTCCATGCATACCTCCCACTCCTGTTTGTGAGTAATACATGTCAACTGATGTCCACATGCATCTCTATCCACTCAGGAATGATCAGGCAGGAGATAATCTGTTAGATGGGGGTAGGTAATACACATCTAGTACCACTTTTCACTCATATTGCCTAGAACCACATCATGCTGTCAATGAGGAGACAGCAGTGGTTACAAAAAGTAAATTCTACTGCAAGTGGTCCCAACATCCCTTCTTATTGCAGTCCCACAGCTTCCTGCATTCTCTTCGCTCTTATAGTGAGGAACAGTTTGCAGCATGCCTTCTGTATATTCCATCTATGAATCATAACCTAGTTTAAGAGTCACACAATTGTATCTCATTATGCACTCACTAGATAGCAGGCCTGAATCTGCATATCATAGTTTCATAGGTGTTTACTAGGGTGATGACCACAAGGGCCTTTTTAAGGCTAGCCATGGATCCCAAATCTCTGACAAGTTCTGATACCCTTGATAAGTATAAGCATGGGCCTGGGAGATGAACCATTTACAGGTTACTTGTTTCCATTAGAGACATAGGTGCCAAGCCAGAGATGAATTTCCGGTTTCCATCCAATTGTCCAAGTTGCACTTGAATTTGCTTAAGGAGGAACTCTGCTTCACATGGGGGGGGGGGTAGTCTCTGGGATACATACCTATCTCTCCAGCAGGTCCTATTTATATCACAGGCAAGGTTTAAGTCTTTAGAACGGGTAATTCTGGTCATTATATAATCATTTGTGTACACCTGTACGAACCCCATTTTTCTCACAGAACTAGATGATACCATGAATGGCTACATGCCTGCATGTGGCCACTTCCGTTGAATTGTGTACTGTATACTATTTGTCTATGAATTCTGACCCAAGAACTCTGTGTACATTTATGGTTTCACCACAGAAAAACTACTAGGTTTAACAAAATGGCAGAAGCTGGAACTCACCCACTTTAGCAAGGAATTCAGTTTATAAAACGGTTCCTTATGAAATAGTGGACCTTTTCCTGCTTTTGTTTTTAATTCAAAACTATCTGTGTTATATCACATTATACTTCACACATGTCCAATGTTAGCACCGATTGCCAGTAATTTTTTACTGTTGAATCTGTTATGGCTGATGCAGTACATGTTAAGTTAGACTTGTTTTTATGTGCTGTGAGACCTATCTTCTGTTTATATAATCTCATAGGAACTGCAAGTAATAATGAATGAACTTGACACCTCACAGACACCAGTGAAGGACTGATCCTTATAATGTCTAAATGCATACAGTATGACTTATTTAGTCTTAAACAGAATATTTATTAACATGTGGCAGTGTTTTTGCTTCGGTTGTGTAACGTGTTGAAAGTAGCCTTTTCTTGTTATGCATGCATCCATACACATAATTTGCTCTGTATTAAAATCTATAACCTACAATTACTCTGCAAAGGTTATCAGCTGTCTATACTTGTATCATGTCTTCATTCCTTTTACACTAGCCATATCACAGTTTTGATAGATAATCCAGAAATGGTTTAATCTTCTGTTATGTTATGCTGTTCTGCACACATACACATTGTCCTGTTTCTGCATCCATTATCTCTTACTTTGCAAACTTACTCGCTATATTTTATGCATAACTTGGTGTTCATATGTTAAATATGTTTATACGCAGACCAGGTGATTTACTAACTCATTGATTGACTGTGTATATATGTCACTTATCCTAGAAAATATTAATGTGGTTTGTTACTGCAACAGCAGTCTTATGAGCTTGTTACTGGCTGCCCCTAGTGCTGCTCTATATTAACTTCAGTATATAAAACGTCTTGTTATTGCAATATGTTAACTTTAAAATTATACCATATGTGGATTCTCTACAAGTTTCTTATGAAAATGGGCCTGCCCCAGCAGAGTTAATCCAGTTAACAAGGGACACATACATAAGTAAATAAATACATTCATACAAGTAAACATACATGCATGCATGTATACATTCACACACACACACACACACACACACACACACACACACACACACACACACACACACACATGTGTGTGTGTGTGTGTGTGGGTATACATATATATATATATATATATATATATATATATATATATATATATAAAAACAAAAAATAAATACATATTTTAGGATTTAAGTCTTGTAATCACAGTTCTGTTGAGCTTTTCTTTTGGTATCTTAAACTGCTTGTTTAAAGTTCACAAAGAAAATAATCCATTCACACCTGAAAGCATCACTGAATACAATGATTAACAATACAGCCTTGCAAATTATTTTGGCCTTTGTCAGAGATAACCTAAAACACTGGTCAAGTACTGCAAAACCTCTACTTCAACCCTTCAATGGTATTGAACTCCAGCAGACAACCTGGGCTAATGAATAAGATAATAGCACCTGGTATGCACCATGGTAATGTAATCTAGTTGCAGGATTACTTAGTGTCTTGCACATATGCCATCAGCTGGGACCACAACCATTCCTCAAGAGTCCACAGCAGTAAAAGGAATTCTCAGAGCTCAATGTTAGGGTACTGACTTTTCAACATTACCATAAACTCTGCCCAGCCATTGAGGTATCCACACTAAAAGCATAGCTTCAGATTGCTTATTTTTTATTGTGAAAGTTTACTTCTAGGACTGTTGTCTTAAACAAAAGCAACACCATGATTTTCTACAGAAATCATTATTAGAGTTCTTGTACCCGATATAACTATTCTCACACAAACCTGTGCAGGATCACCTGAACTAACAATATTTTTTAGCTGTAGGTCTATATAAAACTCTTTCCTCTGAGGATCTGATTAAGTATACTATTAATAAAATATAATCAAGTATTAGGCAGTCTATAGAGGATAAAATAGTTTGTTTCAAATTTGCTACCTCACAGCTCTTCAGGAATTCAGTCCTTGGAATTATATTATCTGGTCAAAACATGAGAAAGTCTACCTTGACTGCATCATGCAGTGGGAAATTGCCTAATCCCCTTACATATATGTAGGTGTGAATATGTTTATGTATTTTATATGTATATGTATATGCATATAAAATATGTGTAGACAGAAAGATAGATAAATAGATAGCAATAGATATTAACTCCACAGCTGTTAGTTGTGGAGCTTTAGTCTGAAGACGTTTCACTGGAGAAGGCCACAACCCAGCTGTATAACTTGGTAAACAAAACATGGAATGAATGAATGAATAAAATGATTGCCCATGTCTATTGAACCTACAAAATTTCAGTTATTCTCACACTTTCCTAAGACTAGAGACGTTTTTACTGCATATTCAGTCAGCTTTTGTTGCACTGTCTGTGGAATTACTTCTGCTCTCAACAAGTACTGTTATGACTCTGTCATAGTCCATGTTGGGGTCAACAACTTGAGACATACCTCCCTGGACTATATGAAGAGAGACATGATTGAGCTCACTGAGTATGTGTCCCAGGCAGGTATCTCCCTTGCCTTAAGCAGCATTCTACAGTCACCCAAATGATGCCTCAATACAAACAGAAAAAGATTGACTTTAACAATTGGCTTAGTTTCTGGTGTCATTCCAAGGGGATCCAGTACCTGACAACCTGGGAAGATATGATTGACAGACCATGATGCTTTGATAGAGATGGCGTACATCTGTCTCACTTGTATTTCAGGCTTCTGGCAAAGGCCTTTGCCTCCCCCATAGTGCCTTTTTTAGGAAAAGCCCTGAGGTCGATAAAACTAACATAAAAATTTCAACAAAACACAAATTAAAGGTCATGCTGCTAAACGCTATGAGTCTAAACATGAAACTACACTCATTGCAAGCATTCTTAACCCTGGAAGATGCTGACATTTGTGCAGTCACAGAAACCTGGTTCAAAGCTGCGGAGAGCACCACAGCCTTACCTGGTCACTCATCCTATTCAGACCCCAAACTGTGGGCAGCAAAGCCAAAGGAGGTGGAGTTTCAATATATATTAAAGGCACACACACCTCCAAGCTGGTCAAACAGTATGATGTGCAGGAGACACTCCAGGTGCAGTTAACCATTGACAAGACCCCGATTCAAATCATAGCTACCTACAGGCCCCCAAATTTGACTCAAGATGCCCTCTCCACTGAGCTGGACCTCTTCGAATCTATAAAGATTCCACCCCGTTACCCCTGGGTGATTTTAACTACCCAACCATAGATTGTAAAAACTACTCATGCCAGAATACAAATGCCCAGAGATTCCTTGATTTTATCAATGCAAATGCCTTTGAACAGCTATTCAATACCCCTACAAGAGACGGTAATATCTTGGACTTTGGTATTAACCAACATGAGTAACCACTGCAGCACCCCTACAGTATTATCCTCCCTGTTAAGATCTGACCATAAAGCAGTCACTTTCAATGTCAGCATCTCCCCTTACCCCCCTCTAGCTAGGGTCAAACAAAAAAACTTCTCCAAAGCTGATTACAACCTCCTGAAGGATGGTATAAATGGCTTTACAGCCCCCTCTCCCTTTGTAGGAATTGGCACCAATGTCCAAATCTGCACCAAAGTACTATAAGAGCATTTTTACAGATGCATGGAATCAGGAATACCCAACAGGACAAAGTCATCCTCCACAAGGAAGAGTAAACCTACCTGGTGGTCATCTGCAATAAAAAAAACTATATAACAAAAGGAAAAAAATTACTGTCCAGGAGCAAGAACGAGCAGGTGCCCAATTGGAAGCAATCTCTCCTTAGCCTGAACAAGCAAATAAGAGCACTAGTGAAATCCTCTAAAGCCAAATTCGAGTCCAAACTGGCCAGCTCTACTAGAGACAGTCATAAGGACATATGTCTTCAGTCTCAAAGGAAGCATCCATATCTGTTCAGAACTGCTGGTCAAGGACACCACATACACAAATGCTGTAGATATAGCCAACCTACTGGCTGACAGATTCAGTGGAAACTTCACCCATCTGCCCCCCCCCCATCAGTAAATCAGGACATTCCCAGTACCTGCCCCCCTCACCTTATGTCTAGGGAACAGGTCATTACTACCCTCTCAAAGGCAAAACAAACAGCCTCTGTGGGACTCAATAAATTCCAGGCTGCAGCCTACATGAACTCAGGAATGAACTTGCAGCACCATTAGGCACCCTATTCAACCAAAGCCTGAGTACCAGCTTTGTCCCAGCTGAGTGGAGGACAGCCACTGCCATCCCTTTACACAAAGGTGGAGTGCCCACCAATCCAGGGAGGAAATTATAGACTCATCAGCCTAACTAGCCTGCTTTGCAAGGCCATGGAATGGATTATCATGGACCTCATTAACAGGGACATTGGCAATCTCCAAACACTCAACCCCAAACAGTTTGACTTTGTCAAGGGGAGGTCATGTCTGTTAAATCTGGTGGACTTCTTTGAGACAGTCACCAAAGCCATGGATGATAGGAACACAGTGCACACTGCATACCTTGACCTGGCCAAAGCCTTTGACACTATTCCTCATTTGGGCATAATAGATAAACTCTCTCAACTAGGCATCAATCCATATGTTATCAGATGGGTAGCAAACTGGCTCACTGATAGAAGCAACTTAATCAAAATAGGGGAAGCCACCTCAAGCAGTAGACCCATAATGAGCGGCATACCCCAGGGATCGGTCTTGGGGCCTCTGCTATTCAGGATATACTTTCTGAGGTGCAGGCCAACACCAGTGGGCTATGGCTGACAAGGTGGGCACAGTCATCAATTCCCCAAGTGATGTGGATGTCCTTCAAGAAGGTCTCACCCAAATAAACGACTGGCGCCAGAAACATGGCCTCAAGCTGAATGTCAAAAAATGCATCATGATCCCCTTTGGGGAGAGTAACGTCCCCACATATTATCAAAGTAATAACAATGTACTAAGCACACAATTAGTTGTGACTTTTTATCATCATGTTGCCTCCATTGTACGGACAGCTTTCTACATGGCCCACCTCATACATAAAGGTATCTCATCCAGGGACAAGGAGGTCATAACATCCCTGTGTTCGTCCCTTATAAGGCCATTACTGAGTAAAATGCCCCCTTCGACATGTACCTCGCAAATCACATGCAACAGCTGGAGAGACCACAGAGGTTCCTCACCAGAAGAATCCAGGGCCTCAAACATCTACCCTATACAGATAGGCTAAAAGCCCTGTCCCTCTACTCAATTTCATACAGACTCCCCGGAGGTGACCTCTGTCTGGCATACAAAGCAATCTCAGACCCCACTTTGATGGGACTGCTGCATATCCGCAAGTCAAGCTCCACTCGAGTAACCCACACGCTCAACCTCAACCTGGTCTGTGACATCAATAGGATTTGTTGGCGGGACAGATTTGTGTCCCAAGGACTCCCCCATCTGTGGAATAGACTCCCACTCCATGTCAAACAGAGCACCTCATTATCCCTTTTCAAGCACAACCTGGATAACCGGATGGGAAGCAGAAACTA
>NC_056739.1:603640362-603645362 GCF_019279795.1 Protopterus annectens | reverse complement strand
GACATGAAGACAGAGTGGCACACATATGCAAAGACTGACAATGTTATAGATATTTTTGTTTTATTTGTTGGTACTATAAAACCTGCCAACCATCAGGACAGTTACAGTGATGTCATCCTTATTATCAACCTTTAAGGTGATAGCGTCTGAATTTTGTATTCTTCTAACAGATGGTAACAATGTTAGCTAAGTGTTGACATTATGTCCAAAGTTAGTTGAATCTGGTGGTAAGCTTGCAACTGAATATCATATGCAAAAGACAGAAAATATCGCCCAAGACATAAATGCACATGAAAACAGGTGGAATGCATCTCACCTCATGGTGTATTTGTACTTCAAAGGGTGGGCTGCTGTCCTTTATGGTGTGTGTGTATGTGTGTGTGTGTGTGTGTGTGTGTGTGTGTGTGTGTGTGTGTGTGTGTGTGTGTGTGTGTGTGTGTGTCTGTGTTTCTGTGAGAAAGAGGTGCACATAGATCAAATATATGTCTATTGTACACTAGGAACAGAGCAACTACATTATTAGTTTTAGTGGCTTTGTAACAGGGTAAAGAACACAGGCAATTAGTTCATCTTGGTGATTTGTTCTGTCTTTGCCCTTTTGCATCTCATTTCTTCCACTGCGTAACTAGTATTCAAAGTTTTTTTGTGATAACTAGGTTCTAGTTAATCGGAGAGGGCAACAATTGCTTTCCTTTCTCATATTTTCTTTGTGGTTTTTCATTTCTGAAGTTATAAATCATGTGTGTTCCTTTGTGTGAACACAGAATTACATCATCATGAAGTTTTGTGTTGCTAAAATGCTTGCTGACAATTGCTTGAAACTGATGAGATAAAGCATAAGCTATTTCAAAACTTTTGCAAAGGTTTGATTTGTAAGTCAGCACATGATGCTTTGTACTTTCAAACACAGCCATAAAAATCTTTTTGGAACTGTATGTGGAAAGGATGTGGGAGCTTCCCTAGCAAAACAAGGTCAGTGATAGTCTTGGGTTCTATCTGAACTTCCTTTGAACTGCATTATCCTGTAGATTGTATTTTCCATTTATTTTTGTTCAGTGGCTGTTAATGATAATAAAATTATGTTTGCATCTTTCGACCTGGGAACAGAGCAGAACAATTATTGATAATGGAACTCAATGAATAGCAATTCAGGGACCCAAACCGATTGATGGAGTATTTGACTTAATGTAGAAATGGGGTTACAGAATAACGTGAAGGGTACATTTTTGGGTTAGAACTAATTGCAAGAAAATGCATTTGAAAACAATGTTTTGATTCAATGGGGTAACCTATACTTTGTGTGGGTACTTGTGCAATCATATTGTAGTGAAATGTGCATGAATTGTGCAAATAATAAGCACTGCTATACCCAACATATCAGTGTTACGCTCACATGAATGTATTCATTTTTTTGTTATATGACAACTGTAATGCTGACAGTTGTGTTAGTCAAAGATGCATTTGCTGGCAAGTAATTAATATTCACATAACAGAAAAACTCCTGATCTAAAAACCAAATTACAAAAAAAAAAATAATGAGAAAGCCCTCTGCACAGGAACTGTTAAAATCATTGAGGGGAAAAGATAATGTTAGTTATAATTTGGATTCAGATCCAAGACCTCTAGCGTACTGTAATTCTTAGTTATAATTTGGGATTCAGATCCAAGACCTCCAGCGTACTGTAATTCTTAGTTATAATTTGGGATTCAGATCCAAGACCTCTAGCATACTGTACTGGTATCATTGCTGATGGGCAAACAAGAGCTGCTAGACAGATGTTGAGCTTTCCCCTAAGAGCTTTATCCTTTTAGCTAGGAAACCCTAGCATCCCGACCAAGATAAAATTACAAGCACACACAGAAAGTACTGCTGTGACTCTGTCATAGTCCATGTTGGGGTGAATGACGTGAGATGTACCTCTCTGGACTATATGAAGACAGACATGACTGAGCTCTCAGGTTATGTGTTCCAGCCAGGTATGTCCCTAGCCCTAAGCAGCATTCTACCTTCATCCAGAGTCAATATAAATTAAAATGACTGACTTCAACAATTGACTTAGCTTCTGGTGTCAATCCAGGGGGATCCAGTATCTGTCAGACTGGGAAGATAAGGTCAATAGACCACGCTGCTTTGCCAGAGATGGTCTTCACCTGTCAAGGTACTTGCCTTTCCCATAGTGCATTTTTTAGGCAATATCATAACAGCAAAATTCCTAACGTAAAAAATCCACTAGAGACAAACTCAAGGTTATGCTGCTTAATGCTAGGAGTCTAAACGGGAGACTGCACTCACTGGAAACACTCCTTATCTTGGAAGATGAAGATGCCTGTGCAATCACAGAGACATGGTTCAAGGCCGCAGAGGGCACCATGGCCATGCAAGGCTACAATGCCGTTCACACGTTCAGAACTTAAAATGAGCATGAAAGAACCAAAGGTGGAGGTGTATCCATCTTCATTAAAGACAAATACACCTCAAGACTGGTCAAACAGTATGACTCCCTACATCTACTCCAAGTCCAACTAACTGTAGGTAAAACCCCCTTCCTTATCATTGCTAGCTATAGGTCCCCCACCATGAACCATGAGAACCACTCTGCTTACCTGGACCTACTTAAGTCACTCACTATACAGCCAAACACCTTGGTCATGGGTGATTTCAACTATCTTTCTATCAATTGGGAGTCATATATGAGCATGAACACGCTCACCCTAAGGATCCTGGACTTTGTTAATACAAATGCTCTGGAACAGATAGTTTGCACTCCCACAAATGGATGAAATGTCCTAGACTTAGTACTCACCAACAGAGGGGGGTCTCTGCACTACTCCCTGTGTGTTGTCCTCCCTTGCAAGGTCTGATTATAAACCAGTCTCGTTCGAAGTAACAATCATACCTGACCCTCTCTCAAGAGCAAAAAGGATGAAAAATTTCTCCAAATAAAACTATAGCTTCCTAAGTGATGGCATAAATAGTTTCAAATCCCCTGCTACCACTGTCAACAATGAATCCTATACAGAGGTGTACACAAATGTCCTGTATAAACACCTATACAACTGTATAGACTCGGCTGTACCTAAAAGGATCAAAACAAGGTTCTTACAAAAAAAAGTAGGCCACCCTGGTGGACATCAAGCATAAATAGGTTATACAACAAGAGGAAGAAACTAATGTCCAAGAACAAGAGGGAACTGACTCAGCAGAGGAAGGACACCCTCCACAGCTTGAACAAGCAAATTAGATATCTTATAAAGTCCTCTAAAGCCAATTATGAAGCTAAACTAGCATCCCTAGCTAAGGATAATTACAAGGCATTCTTTAGGTACATCAGAAATCTAAAAAGGAAGGCTCAGCTTTGTGCCAAACTAGTAGTGGATAGTACTACTTATACCGACCCTAAGGACATTGCCAACCTGCTAGCAGACAGATTTGGTGCAAAATTCACCCCACTGTCCTCACCAGACATACCCCAAAGCATACCTGTCACCAGTCCACTACCTAGTATCTCCAAAGAGCAAGTCATAACTGCACTCTCCATGACCAAAACACAGCCTCTATGGGACCAGATAACATCCCAGGCTGCCTACTAAATGGTCTAAAACAGGACCTAGCAGAACCACTTGGCATTCTCTTCAATCACAGTCTAAGTACTGGCTTTGTCACAGCAGAGTAGAAAACAGCAACAGTAATCCCTTGCACAAAGGGGGTCCCATCTACTGACCCTGGGGGGGACTATAGACCCATGTGCCTAACCGGCCTGATCTGCAAGGCTATATAGAGAATAATCATGGACCTTATCAACAGAGACATAGGTGACCTTCAAAGTCTTGACCCAACCCAGTATCGCTTTGTTAAGGGTATATCATGCTTATTAAACCTGGTGGACTTCTTTGAGAGTGTCACCAAAGCTCTGGATGAAGGCAAAACTGTGCATACAGCCTATCCTGACTTATCTAAGGCTTTTGACACAATTCCTCATTCAGGCATCATTGAGAAACTCACCAGCTGGGAATTAACCCATATGTCACTGGATGGGTAGCCATCTGGCTCACTGACAGAATGCATTCATTCCAACTTGGGGATTCGACCTCTACCAGCAGACCAGTAACCAGTGGTGTACCACAAGGATCTGTGCCAGGCCATCTACTGTTTGGAATGTATTTCTCAGAAGTCCAGGTGAAAATAGACAGCCTGTGGCTTACCAAGCTCACCTATGACTGCAAACTGGGCGCAATCATTGAGTTCCCCAATGATGCTGACGTACTACAAAAAGGGTTTACATAGACAAATGATTGGTGGCAAAGCCACAGACTTAATCTAAATGCAAAAAATGTGTTATCATCCCTTTTGGCATAGGGAAAGTCCTTGCAAATTACAATATTAACAATACTCTCCCTTAGCTCAAACTCTGCGGTGTGAGATTTGGGAACACAGGTTGATAGCAACCTTAACTTAAATCACCATGTGTCCATAGTGGTAAGGAAAGCCTTCTTTGTTGCACATCTCATAAGTAAGGGCAATACATCCATAACTAAGGATGTTATAACTCCCCTCTACTCATCCCTCATCAGACCACTAATACAGTACAATGCTCACTTCTGTATGTACCTCACCAGATACCTGCAGCAGCTGGAGAGACCTTAGAGGTTTTTCAGCAAGAAAATTCAGGGCATTCAACACATAACCTATATGTAGAGACAGAAGGCCCTGTCACTGTACTCTATATCTTATAAGCCGCTGAGAGGTGACTTGTGCCTGGCCTACAGAGCAGTCTCGGACCCTGCCCTAATGGAAATGCTGCACATTTACAAGTCAAATGGGGCAAGATTCAGTCACTTTAGGGATCTTAACCTTGCCTGCAACATTAACAGGACATGCTGGAGAGACAGATATGGCTCCTAGAGATTGCCACTCCTCGGGAACAAAGTTCCAATCCACATAATACAGAGCTCCTTAATGACATTATTTAAGCATAACTTAGACAACTGGATGGGAGACC
>NC_056739.1:603610362-603637862 GCF_019279795.1 Protopterus annectens | reverse complement strand
TGGGATAGGCAGCATAGCTGCAGGGAACATGGTCCACTGCCTGGGTGACTTTTTCAAAGAAGCTTACTAGGTCTTTGAGACAGCATCAACACTTCACAAATCCAGGCTAGTTTGGCCAAGGTCAATAATGTTGCCTATGCCTTTATGCATTTATGAGTTCAGCTATTGCTTGTCCTATGGTTTTATACATAAGGCTGGTGAGAATGACAAACTAATAGTTACCATGGTCAAAAGAAGGGCTGCCTTTATGCAGGAGCATAGGTTTACTATTTCTCCAGGCTTCTGGAACAAGCTAAGGATGAAACAATTGAGAAGGAATTCACATAATCCATATTTAGCCCTGATTTGGATGTACCCAAATAAGAAGAAATTAATCATAGGCACTAAACAGCCTACAATTGCAAAGTACCTTGCAAAGGTAAGGGAAAACAGCTCTTAAACCTTACAAAAAAACACCTAAACAGGCATGTCCAAGGGTCAGCTTCCGGTGGTTTCTCCTGTCTACCTGGTGAATCTGGGCATACTGGGGCAATGGGGCAACTGCCTCATGTACACAGACAATCCTCTCCTCCTACCACCCAACACTACAACCTGTGAGAGATGCACTTACATAGCCAAACAGGAAGCAAAGCTCTCTCCGGTCAAGACTGTGTTAGACAGTCAAGAGGAGAAGGCTAACACCTGCATTACACCTCTAGCAACTCATAGCCCTTCAAAACCCACACCATCAACTCCCACACATAGCAACACTAAACCAACATATGCGGAGGCCCTTAACATTAACCTGCCCAAGCAACAAGGACCTCCGAAGCCGAAATGCAAACAAACACCAGTCACAACCAAAGTGACACATAGCTCACAACACCAGTGTGACACCCAGCAACAGCCCCTAAGGCAAGACAATGTACCCAACACTTTAGTCATAAGTGACTCTATAGTCAGGCACACTGATGTCCCACTCACCAGGCTGAACAAGGAGAAAATTACAGTCAGCTGCCTGTCGGGTGCCAGGATCCGCCACATAACGCGTGCACTCAAGTCACTCCACAACAAGTACAAATACGACTCTGTCATTGTCCATGCTGGAGTAAATGACTTGAGACGTACCTCCCTGGACTACATGAAAAGAGACATGGAAGTGCTCTTGGATCATGTGACCCAGGTAGGTATGACCCTAGCCCTGAGTAGCATCCTGCCTTCGCCCAGAATGATACCACAGTATAAGGACAAAATGATTCACTTCAACAATTGGCTAAGCTTCTGGTGTCATTCAAAGGGGATCCAGTATTTGTCTGCCTGGGCAGACATGATCGACAAACCACAATGCTTTGCCAGAGATGGTCTGCACCTGTCACCCCTGGGATTCAGGTTACTGGCTAAAGCTCTTGCCACCTCTATATTACCTTTTTTAGGCAAGGTTCAAAGGATAAAACCACCACTGTAACAGATACAAGCATGCAAAATCTGAAGGTAATGCTACTCAATGCTAGAAGTCTAAACCTCAAAATGCACTCTCTCGAGGCACTCCTAAAAATGGAGAACATCAATATGTGTGCAGTGACTGAGACCTGGTTCAAGGCTCCAGAGAGCACCCCTGCAATACCAGGCTACAATTCTTACCACACTTTTCGGCCACAAAACCAAGACCGAAATACTAAAGGTGGAGGAGTGTCCATATTCACCAAGGATATTCACACCTCCAGGCTAGTTGCCCAACACAATGCATCTGAAATTCTCCAGGTGCAACTAACACTAGGTAAGACTGCAATCCAAATTGTAGCTTGCTACAGATCCCCCACCATACCCCAAGATTCTCACTACACCTTCCTAAACATACTGAAAAATATTAAGATACAACCAAACACCCTAATACTAGGTGATTTCAACTACCCTGCCATTAATTGGGAAAACTACTCGGGTACCAACTCCTTTTCCCAACGGTTCCTGGAATTCATAAATTCCAACGTCCTGGATCAACTAATCCATTGTCCCACCAAGGGCTCCAATATCCTAGATCTGGTCATTACCAACATGGGAGATAGATGCTCCACACCAGTGGTCACCCCCTCATTGGTCAGGTCTGACCATAAGCAAATCACCCCTGACATCCACATCCCACCCCCACCCCCCTGTAAGGAAACCTCCTTAAAAAACTTCTCCAAAGCCAACTTCATGCTACTGAAGTCAGAAGTGACAAACTTCACAACATCCACGCAGATGGGATCTGGAAATTCGACTGCAGAATCCTACACTAAGGCACTGTACAAGCACATCCACTCGTGCATGAATCGTGCCATCTCAAATAGAACCAAGATGCTCTTCTCCAAAAAAAGGAAGCCAGTCTGGTGGTCCCCTGCTATAAACAAACTATACAACAGAAGGAAGAAACTGTTGCAGAAAAGAGGAAAATCCCAGGATGCAAAAAACTCCCTCACCAGCCTCAGTAAGAAGCTGAGATCCCTCATAAAATCCTCAAAAGCTAGTTACGAAAATAAAATTGCCAGAGATTCCAAAGACAACCACAAGGCATTCTATAGTTATGTCAAGAATCTAAATGGCAATGCTCAGATCTGCTCTGAACTACAACAGAATAGCATTAAATATACTGATCCCAAGGATATTGCCATTATCCTGGCAGATCGATTTAGTGCCAGCTTCACTCCCCTCTCACCCCCTAAAAGGCCCATCTCAATACCAAATGATTGCCAAATTCCGATAATCACAGCCACACAGGTAGAAACAGCACTCTCCAAAGCTAAGAATACAGCATCCATGGGACCAGATGACATCCCAGGCTGTGTACTACAGAAATACAAAATGAACTGGCACCCCACCTAAGTGTCATGTTTAATCATAGCCTCACCTCAGGCTTCGTGCCCACTGAGTGGCACACAGCTACAGTTATCCCGCTCCACAAGGGAGGATCCACCTTGGATCCCAGGAACTACTGTCCCATCAGTCTGACAAGCCTGATCTGCAAGGGCATGGAACGCATTATCATGGAACTTATAAACAAAGACAATGGCAACCTCCAGACACTGGACCCAACCCAGTTTGGGTTTGTGAAGGGCCAATCTTGTCTCCTGAATCTGATTAACTTCTTCGAGTCGGTCTCCACAGCTGTGGACAAGGGTAAGGAGGTCCACACAGCCTATCTGGACCTCACCAAGGCCTTCGACACCATCCCTCACTCTGGAATCATAGATAAACTTACTAAGCTGGGCATAAATCCCTACGTCACTCGATGGGTTGCCAACTCGCTTACTGACAGAACCCAGACTGTAAATGTAGCCAACTCCAAATCCAGCTCCAGACAAGTGACAAGTGGAGTACCTCAGGGTTCAGTCCTGGGACCACTCTTGCTTGGCATCTACTTCTCTGAAGTACAGGCCAACACTAAGGGACTCTGGCTAACAAAGTTTGCAGATGACTGCAAACTGGGAGCCATTATTGAATCCCCAAATGATGTGGATATTCTATAAAAGGGCCTTAGAGAAACAGATACCTGGTGCCAGAGCCATGGGCTCAAGCTTAATGCAAAGAAATGTATAGTCATCCCCTTTGGAAAAAAAACATGTACCCATGAACTACCACATAGGTGGCAGGACACTAAACATCGAAAGTGTGATGAGAGACTTAGGGACACAAGTGGACAGTGTCTCATTTTCGATAACCACATCGCCACAACAGTCAGGAAATCCTTCTACGTGGCACACCTCATCACTAAGGGCTTTTCATCCAGAAAAAAGGAGGTCATTGTCCCACTGTACTCATCCCTCATTAGACCCATTATAGAGTATAATGCCCCATTTGGTATGTCTCCTCAAAAGGTATCTGCAACAGCTGGAAATACCTCACTAAAAGAATCACAGGCCTAAAGCAGATGCCATATGCTGACCGTCTAAAAAAACTCCAGCTATAATCTGTGGCATATTGTCTACTCAGAGGCGATCTCTGCTTAACATACAAGGCCATGTCAAACCCTGAGCTGTTGGACATGCTCCACTTAAAGAAATCCCAATCCCTCAGAGCCACACGCTCCAGGGATCTAAACCTTATCATCACAATGGACAAAACATGCTGGAGGGATAGGTTCCTGACCCAGAGACTCCCCATACTCTGGAATAGACTGCCCATACATGTCAAGCAGAGCACCTTATTGGCCCTCTTCAAAAGGAACCTTGATGATTGGATGGGAGATAGGAAATTCACCCCAGGGATCATGCCAGTCGCCCTGCTAGACAGGGGCCCAGAGAAGTAAATATTGTGGGAAAAAATTTCCAGGGAATTGTTATGGCTAGGCTTGCATAGGCCTTAGGGCCAATAGCCTAGTACCAACCTATGAACCTATGAACCTATACCCTAGTATATTGTCAGAGCCCATAGAGATATTTCTTTCAGCTTTGGATAAAGACTCTAGGACTTGTTCTATAGCTATTTTGGGGAGGTTTATAGCATGGACAGTGGGAGGGATGATATGAGTCGTGGGATAAAAAGCAAACTAAATGTTTCTGTCAAGATACCTGCTATGTCCTTTGGGTGGGAGTGAGTGGTGTTATTATGGACCAATTCAGTGCATTGCTTGGCATTGTTTCTTAGTTTCCTAAGACAGCCAAAGCAGAATTTATAATCTTAAATTCTATCTGTGGCTTCTCTTAAGTTCATACTTGAATTTATGTTTCCCAGTAGTGTTTTTAAAATCCTTACTATTTGACTTCATACCATTCCTGAGGTAGGGCAATCAGACTGTTTATAGATGTTCAAGATTTTTATTTCTTTGTTATACAGTTCATTGATATGAGTGGTGGGTGTGGGTTTTATTATTAAACCTGTCATATTACTTAGACTTACTCTGCACAAATGCAGGCTATCTACAGACCCTGGAAACTATAGCCCCACAAGTCTCACTAGTCTTATATGTAAAGCCATGGAAAGAATTATCATGGAGATGATCAATAGAGATATAGTAAACCTCCAGACACTGGACCCAACCCAGTTTGGTTTCGTAAAGGGCAGATCATGCCTACTCAACCTGGTGGACTTCTTTGAGAAGGTCACCAAAGCAATGGATGAGGGCAAAATCATTCACACTGCCTATCTTGATCTGGCCAAGGCATTTGACATAATGACCCACTCAGGCATTGTTGATAAACTCAAGAGGTTAGGTACAAGCCCATATGTCACCCGGTGGATAGCCAACTGGCTCACAGACAGAACCTAGGAAGTTAGAATTAGGTGTCCACCTTTACAAAGAGGCCAGTCACAAGTGGGGTCCCTCAGGGATCAGTCCTTGGACAGGTCCTTTTTGGCATTTACTTCTCAGAAGTCAAGGCCAATGTCAGTGGTCTCTGGTTGACTAAATTTGCAGATGATTGCAAATTAGGAGTTGTCACTGAATCTCACACTGACACAAAGGTTCTCCAGGAGGGGCTGACACAGACAAACAAGTGGTGTCGGAGTCATGGACTAAAACTAAGTGCTAAGAAATGCATAATAGTATCCTTTGTGAAGTCATCCATCCCTGGTAACTATCATATTGACAACACACCCCTTAGAGTTGGCCCAGTAGTGAGGGACTTAGGGACACACATAGATAGTAATCTAGGCTTTGATCATCAAGTGTCTACAGTGGTAAGGAAATCATTCTGTGTTGTACAACTTATAAACAAAGGTATGGCATCTAAGTTCAAGGAAGTCATTGTTCCACTGTATTCAGCATTCATCACACCTATCACTGAGTACAATGTCCCCTTTGGTATATACCTAACCAAGCATATCCAACAACTGGAATGCCCACAGATGTTCCTCACTAAAAGAATACAGGGCATAAGTAATATGTCCTGTGCAGACCACCTCAAGGCTATATCCTTGCATTCTGTCACCTACAGGCTTTTGAGGGGAGATCTATGACTGGCATACAGGGCATTGTCAGACCAAACTCTGATGGACTTCCTCCATATCCACAAAACAAACAGTACCAGAATTACCCATTCTAAAGACTTAAACCTTGCATGTGCTATAAATAGGACATGTTGGAGAGATAGGTATGTATCCCAGAGACTACCCCGTCTATGGAACAGGCTCCCCATCCATGTGAAGCAGAGCTCCTCCCTAATCCAATTCAAGTGCAACTTGGACAATTGGATGGGAAAGCAGAAATTTATCCCTGGTTTGACACCTGTATCTCTGATGCAAACAGGTAACCTGTAAATGGTTCATCTCCCAGGCCTATGCTTACACTTATCAAGGGTATCAGAACTCGTCAGAGATTTGGGATGCATGGCTAGGGTTAAAAAGGCCCTTGTGATTGTTAGCCTAGTAAACACCTATGAAGAGATGGGCACTGACTTACCTATGCAACTGCTGAATTAATGTTTAGAAGCCAGAGATAAAAGAAGCCTTGATCTATAGTCAAATTTTATCAGGGATGTAGTAATACAGGGTAGGGCTAAATTGTAAGCACCAGATCAAGAGTGTTTAGACTCTAATGGTGAGTTTAACAATTTCTTCCATGTTATTTCTATTAATGATGTCCAGGAAATAATGATCATATATATTTATTTATGCATGCATTTATTTCTGTATGTATGTATGGTGAAAAGTATGCTACTCGATACTTAGATAGTTAAAGTCTAGACATGATAGGATTTGGTTTAATAATGATCAAAGGGGCTGGCCATGGTGGTGCAGAGGTTAGCGTTGTCAACTCACAGCAAGAGGTTCTCAGCTGGAGCACCTTCTGTGCAGAGTCTGCATGTCCTCTCTGCAGTCGAGTGAGTTTTAAAGACATGCTGTAGGTGTGTGTGTGTGTGTGTGTGTGTGTGTGTGTGTGTGTGTGTGTGTGTGTGTGTGTGTGTGTGTGTGTGTGTGCTTTCTATGAAGGTTGAGCACTGGGATACATGGTAAAAACTCCACTGTGGCAACCCCTAATGGGAGAAGCTGAAAGGCATTGCTCTACTTCAAGTGCATTAAAGTAGTTATTATGGTTCACTGGAGGCATCAATAAAGTTCTAGAAGAGGAAATGATGTTGGTTTTATTTTATGTTTGGATCTCTAGACAGTATAACTTAAGATAATGGTAATCTGTCATAATATGATAGCATTTCAGACAAAAACATATACTCCCCTGAAGTTACCCTTGGGTCTGAAGGCATGACACAGATAACCCAAGCACGGAGGGAATACTTTCACTCCAATGGAAACAAGTTTCAATTACTTCACAAATATGAATGTGTCCAAGTTACAGGAATGCTTCAAGTTCTGGCAGTTTTCTCTTAGCACTCCTAGCACTGAGAATCACCAGTTTAATTTTGTTGGGATCTGATGTGCTATGTTGGAATGTTCAGTAAGCAGTCCTTAACTAAAGCAGCAAATGCTTTTGCCAGAATTCAAAAGTCTTTTTTTGTGAGAGGTGTAAGCCATCTTTACTGAAGAAGGACACTATATACAAACTCATCCCAGGCTGATACATACTGGATCCCTTTTGAATGACACAGCTACTTAACCAATTGCTAAACCAGTTGTGCTATTCTGATATTTGGGCATCATTCCTGTTTTTAAATACCTTTATTAAATTATCACTTCAGACACAGGCAAATATACATTAACAAAAATGAAAATAAACTATTTTAACATTTTCCATTTAAAAACAGTGTACATCTCATACATTTTCTTTACTACTATCATCAGTCCAACATTACAAAAAAATGCTGAATTCCTGCCTTATTTGGCCATCATTCTTGGTGAAGGCAAGGTGCTACTTCAATCAGTTGTCATCCTTGCCTCCAACTTAGCATAATAAGTTTTGACCTATCTCTTTACAAGTCCATTAGGTTCACTTATTTCCACATGGACCACCACTCAATTGTAATCATATTTGTCAGGTTTAAGAGTTTTCAGGGCTCTAAGTGGCATCTTGGATCCAGACCCTGGGCGGGCAGCTCACATTCATCTTGTTCTTATCTAGCCTGGTGAATGTGGTATTGGAGTGCCATACAACAGAGTCGTCAATGATTTGCACATTTACTTGAGGAGCAGTAGACTTTGATGGTGATGTGAATTTCTGCTGCATTGTTTAAGACTAGTTTAGAAACTCTGTTCAGGCATGGTGCTGGCTGGTGTGCAAATGGATGTTATATTGTGCACTGAGGCTGCAGTCTTCTCATGTGAACTTCAGAAGGCCTCAGTAGGTCTTCTTAGCCTGAGCATAGATTAAATGCAGGATGATGTGCAGTGAATGTTGTGGTCCAGCAGAAATAAGGCACGTTACCAACAGCAGCCTGCTGTGAGAGTTTGGATTGTAAATTAAAAATAATTACATGTTTCATACATTCTGGCATCATTAGGAAGTAGCAACAAGCAACTGGTAAGCATGAGGCATTTGCTCCACTTCCTCAAGACAGCTATTGCAAGCAGGCTAGCTGCAGCAGAGGCAAGAGCAAACTGCTAGCTGATAACACCCGAAGCATTGCATGGAAAAAACTATAGGTTTGAAAGACAGAGATAGAGACAGAGAGAGATAAGAGAACAGGAAGAATTCAAGGTCTGAGATTTGTACTTGGAGGAATCGAGGGCTATTATGTATTCTACAGTGCTCTGTATATGAGAAAACAACTAAGAAGTTGCACAGCGCTATGTCTGCAGGAATACAGCTTCTTAGGTTACGGGCAGTAGCAAATAAATTGGGTTATAAAGTGCTATAACACGCTGAGCAGTGTTATAATCTGCTCTATATTGTCCTAATTACAGGGCTACAGTAAACAGACAGTCCATAAAATTCTAGAGAAACTATGTAACCCACATCATTACTGCATCCCATTGAAATGAATGGAAACCTAAGTTCAACCCAAGGAAACAAGCCGAAAATGGGTAAATGAGATGTTGTTGGTGTTATTCATGAAATATTTTTTTCAGTGTAAGTACATGGAATTTGATTTCAAGACACATGGCTTCAGTATTCATCACATAAGTCTTTTTCTAAACTAGTGGTACAATATATTTCATGTGTCGTATTCTGTAGCCTCACATAAATACATACTAGCATACTACATATCATCATAATACGCAGTTACTGGCAGTCAATGTATCACAAAATATACTAATCTGTTATATACACTGAAATAAATATTTTGGCATGGGGAGGGTGTTTGCATTCCCCCATGTTAGTCTCTGTGTCTCTCCCCACCCTGGCAACTTTATATCGACTAACTCCATGATGGCACAACAGAGCAGGAGAAGGACATTTCCCTTACCAATCCATTTAGTGATTGTACAGAATGCTACCATCTGTAACACTAACTACAACCTCCACACATCCACACTGTGCAATCTAACCTTTAAACCCTACCTTTCACCATACTTAAACCCCAGACCCCTAACACGGCAACTATACTATATCTGCATTGTTATTAAATAAAAGGGAACACAAAAATAAGGACAGCTCCTGTTTTGTTTGATAAAACTGTTAGCACAGTGATAATAACCCCTGCTATATGGCTGTGTGTACAAATACATACATACTTACACACACACACACACACACATATATATATATATATATATATATCTAGAGAGAGAGAGAGAGAGAGAGAGATACACACATAAAGGAGATATTTGCAGTGCATTTTCTAAATGTTATTTAGTCAAAGGACAAAATATAGATTCACAAGACATTGAATGCAATGTGGCAAGGAAAGCTTGTTCAGGAATTGTGCAATGGTTTGTGTTTTGATGTTTTTTTGTTTGATATTTTGTTCTTTGAATGAAAAATATACAATATTTGGGAACAGCCACACACACACATATATATATATATATATATATATATATATATATATATATATATATATATATATATATATATATATATACATAGGTTTACCTTCATATCGTCGATCACATATGATTGACCGGCCACATTGTCGACCCGTTTCCCCAAAACCAGAACCGCAAAACTTTTAAAATGTCGAATAAATGTCGTATTTTAACATTTCCGGCTGTGCCACACCTCCACACCAGTGCTACCATGGGTCAAAAAGGGAGCTAGATTTTGTCGTTCGGATATGTGGAATTCGACTTTTGGGACGTTCGCACTTCTGTATTCATGAATGCGGGGTCGACCATATTGAGATCAGTGAAATTTCAAAATCTTTAAATCTCAAATTTCAGAACACCGAGTTCAAAATCTCAAGATCTTGGAATCTTGAAATTGTGAACCCCCCCCCCCAAAACACCACTCAACACAGTAAAATATGTGAATGCAGGGGGGCAAGCCCCACTGCACCCCCCATGTGGGGGACTGCTACCCCCACACCCCCCACAACTTAAATATACCAACTCTGAGATTGCACTACATTGAGGACAAGGGAAATCTCCCAGTCCACGCTGTATGCCGATCTCCGTTCAGGATTTTGAAGTTTTGAAACTTCGAATATATGATCTTTGATCATATGAAATTCAAAGTTTTGAGCTTCAAAATTCTGACCGGAACCCATATATATGTATATATATATATATATATATATATATATATATATATATATAGATATATATATATATATATATATATATATATATATATATATATATAGTTTACTATCATAATTTTGAAGACAACTCGGTCGACCACACTATGTTTGAACACAGAAAGTCGAACACGGCAATGTCGAACTTCAAAAGCAAGCCTAGGAACAGGTTTTAACATGGGTCGAGATAGGTGTTCACTGCTATTGCTGAACTACAAACCTCACCCCTATCTCGACCCATGTTAAAACCCATTCCTAGGCTTGCTTTTGAATTTCGACATTGCCGTGTTTGACTTTCCGTGTTCGAACATAGTGCGGTCGACCGAGTTGTCTTCAAAATTATGATAGTAAACCATACACATATATATATATATATATATATATATATTTATATATATATATATATATATATATATATATATATATATATATATATATATATATATATACACACACACACACACACACACACACACACATATATATATATATATATATATATATATATATATATATATATATACACACACACACAACAGTGGCTATAAAAAGTTTACACACTCCTGTTAAAATGCCAGTTTTTTGTGAAATAAAAAAATGGGACTACAATAAATCATTTCAGAACTTTTCCCACCTTTAATGTGACCTATAACCTGTACAATTCAATTGAAAAACAAACAAATCTGTTAGGGGAAAAATATAAAAAATAAAAAACGTGCAATACGCTGGTTGCATAAGTGTGCACACCCTTAAACTAATACTTTGTTGAAGCACCTTTTGATTTAATTACAGCATTCAGTCTTCATGTGTACACACCTGCCATCAATTAAAGAGATGATTAACATCATCTGCCATCAAGTAGGCTAGGAGGGGATAGATGTGTCTCAGGCTTTTATGACCTTAAGGAAATAAAGCAAATTGGCAGACACCTGATTCTAGCCCCAAGATCAGTGTTAGATAGATGTGTGTGTATTTATCAGTCACATATGAGCAACGGTGCCTCTGCTTTTGCTGGAAAATATGGTTTTGAACTGCATTTCTGAGTCTGAAGAAAAAAAAAGAAAAAAGTCATAATTTTAGATGCGACTTATAATACTGTATAGCACATGGGAAAACCAAACGAATAAACTAAGAAAATAAACAAATACTGTCGAACCCAAAACTGAACAAGCGTGCAAATAAAGTATAAAATGGATTTATTATTTTAAGCGCTTTTCGTTAGCTTGTATCAGCTAACTTCTTCAGAAACAAGTTACAAGTTCAGAGTTCCTATAAGTAGCATTACATAAATTATGTGCTGCCAATCAAATGGAACCTGCCAATTAACTTATAAAGTCACAATCATATATGAATCAAAAAAGTTTAAAAACACCCCTATCGGTCACTCGTATTAATTAACGTTACATAATACATAACTAAGGTACATCGCTTAAACTAATCATATTAAAACTACTGTTAACATGCATAATACATTGATAAAATAAAATAAAATATATATATCAAATATGCACAAGTCATATATGTATATAAAACATAGTATAAATATGTCTATGCCTAACATATCCATACCTATTCTTGATCTCAACGTTTCAAGCTTTTCAATTTTAATACACTACTAAAGGAGCAAGTATCATTAAGCCCTGGGTAGTTATATGCGTTCAGCTTTATCTGCCATAGCAATTTGAGCTCTTCTAATTTAAGTGGTGCTTGGCCCCCTCTTATATCCAAATTCACATGGTCAATTACTGTATAACTAAAAATATGATCGTTATACTGCTGAATGTGTTTGGCTAAGGCATTCTCTAATTTTAATTTCCCAATGGCATATTGGTGCTCATATATCCTTTCATGGAGATGTCGCTCCGTTTTGCCCACATAAAATGCCGGGCATTTCTGGCACTTCGCTATATAGACCACCATCCTAGTATTGCAATTAAATTTGGCTTTAAATTTAATATTGTAATTATTAATATTCAAAGAATATATGTTGTCCACAAATTTGCAAAAATTGCAATTTTGGCATTTAAACATGCCTGTAATTTTAGGAATAGTGGGACGTTGTTGCTCCAGTAAATTTTTCAAATTGTAGCCCTTTCTATAAATGATATTGGGTCTATTACCCATCTTTGCACATATATTAGAGTTGGTGCGAAAAAGGCCCCGATTCTTCCTAATAATATCTATACAAGATTGACTGTATAAATTGAATGTAGTTATAAAACCAGGCAGAGGTTGTTCTTTATTAGTTATGCTCACTTCCGCCAGATTAACCGAGTCATTACTGCTTTCAATAGAAGTATTAATAATGGATGTATTTTCAGTAATAAATTTATTAATACATGTATTTTTGATACGTAATAATGGCTGGTAAGTGCCATTAAATCTTTTACCTTGAACTTCATCAATCAAGTTATCCATAAGGTTACGTGGGTAACCCCTATGTAAAAACATAGCTTTCAGGACTTGGCATTCTTCCAAAAAAATCATTGTCCTGACTGACAATGCAAGCAGCACTGACAAGTTGGCCTTTAATAACCGAGCGCTTCTGATGGTACGGGTGGCAGCTCGTAAAATGTAAAAATGAGTTTGAGTATGTTCTTTTTCTATAAATTGTAGCTGCAATACTACCTGCAGCTCTATTTTTAGATAGCCAAATATCCAAAAAGGCTATCGCCTCTGTGTCAAAAGTAGCAGTAAATTGTAAAATCTGTGTAGAATCATTGAATGCTTGTACCATGATGCTACTCATATCTCTATTCCCATTGATGAGGATAAAAATGTCGTCCAGGTAGTGGGTGTAATATATTATTTTATCTTTAATGATGGAATTATTGAACGCATATTCAGTTTCCCAGTAAGCCATAACTAAGCTGGCTATACTGGCACTGCATGGGGAACCCATTGCTACACCAACTCTTTGTAAGAAAAACTTATCGCCAAACATAAAGAAGTTGTTATATAGTACAATATCCAATAACTCGACTCGGCAGGTAGTACTAATACCTCCACATTATTGAACCTGGATAGGTATCAATTCTTCCACTTTACTGAACCTGGATAGGTATCAATACTTCCACATTACTGAACCTGGATAGATATCAATACTTCCACATTACTGAACCTGGATAGGTATCAATACTTCCACATTATTGAACCTGGATAGGTATCAATACTTCCACATTACTGAACCTGGATAGATATCAATACTTTCACATTACTGAACCTGGATATGTATCAATACTTCCACATTACTGAACCTGGATAGGTATCAATACTTCCACATTATTAAACCTGGATAGGTATCAATACCTCCACTTTATTGAACCTGGAAAATTATCAATACCTCCACATTATTGAACCTGGATAGTTATCAATATCTCCACATTATTGAACCTGGATAGGTGTCAATACCTCCATATTATTGAACCTGGATAGTTATCAATACCCCCACATTATTGAACCTGGATATTTATCAATATATCCACATTACTGAACTTGGATAGGTATCAATACTTCCACATTATTGAACCTTGATAGGTATCAATACCTCCACATTATTTAACCGGGATAGGTGTCATTACCTCCACATTATTGAACCTGGATAGGCATCAATACTTCCATATTACTGAACCTGGATAGGTATCAATACCTCCACATTATTGAATCTGGATAGGTATCAGATTGTTGAACCTGGATAGGTATCAATAGCTCCACATTATTGATAAAACCATTGGTCCACAAATTAATTCCTAAAGAATACATATCGTAATAATTATTTGCTCATTCATTTTGTTTATGTTTCCATTTTGTTAAGTACTTAGGAAACTATGAAAAGTCAACTGCAATAATAGCTAAGTTCCAAGAATATTTTTTGACAGTACAGTACTGAAACTAAGCCACAGTGGTGCAGAGATAGCGTTGTCGCCTCACAGCAAGAGGCTCTCCCATTCAATTCTCGGCTGGAGTGCCTTCTGTGTGGAATCTGCATGTCCTCCCCGCGGCTGAGTGGCATTCGAAAGACATGCATGAATGGGTGTGCCTTCATTGAAGGTTGGACATTGGGCTGGCACCTCGGCACCGTAAAAATCTACTGCCAATCATTAGTGGACCGGAGTTCCACTGTGGTGACCCCTAACCGGGAAAAGCCAAAAGAAAAACAACAGTACTGAAACTGAAACCTTTCAGAGAACCAGGTATGACTTCCAAGGAAATACGTCTTGGCCCAATGACTTTTTTTAAATATGTTCCATTAATTAGATCAGTGTTGTATCAGCATTGCATGCATTTCTGAGGTTAAATTTAAATGTCTGCTGAAAATACATGGATTTAATCACATGTGGTTACATGAAAAATAAGATTAGTCAATTTGGTTTAATCAACTTCCATTTAAACTGAAGAATAGGCAATGTTAATAAAAATATTATGAAATTGTGGGAGTAAAGATGTGTTCCTTTAACCCCAAGGTTGCATGATCTTGGCTTTAGTATATTTAGAAATTCAGAGCCATGGAGCTGCAGAGGATACTCATTCCAATGCAAACATTTTTTGTTTTGTTTTCATTTTATGGAAGTCAACATTGGTATTGTTAACTTTAATTAATTAATTTTGTTGTTCATTTAAGGCAGCTCCATCTGATAAAATTGAGTGTCACTTAATAATGCTGTTGACTTGTTAGATTTTAACTGTAAAATGTAGCTGTTAACTGTGCAGTATTATAGATTGACAGCTGCCAAGGTGGGCTGTTGGTCTGTTTTGTATACAATGCAGAGGAACTGCATTTGCACATTTCTTAAGTTGTGGTACAGCTTTTTCAGTATTACTTTGTGTAAATATCCAAATAATTTTGTTTATTGGCAATAAGTGTAGTAATCTGTAAAAAAGTATATGTTTTTCTGGTCCTGGAGAAGCATCCAGTTCATAGATTCATAGGTTCATAGGTTCATAGGTAGGTACTAGGCTATTAGCCCTAGGGCCTATATAAACCTAGCCAAAAAGGTACCCTGGCTTTCGCCACCCAAGAAAATTATTTTCCTGTGCCCCTGTCGAGCAGAGCCACAGAAGTGATCCCTGGGATGAATTTCCTATTCCCATCCAATCATCAAGATTTTTCTTGAAGAGTGCTAATGAGGAGCTCTGTTTGACATAGATAGGTAGTCTGTTCCAGAGTATGGGAAGTCTCTGGGACAGGAATCTATCCCTCCAGCATGTTCTGTTTATTGTGTTAACAAGGTTTAGGTCCCTAGAGCATGTAGCTTGGAGGGATTGGGATTTCTTTAAGTGGAGCATGTCCAACAGCTCTGGGTTTGACATAGCTTTGTATGTTAGGCAGGGATTGCCTCTGAGTAGGCGATATGTGACGGAGTAAAGCTGGAGTTTTTTGAGACGGTCTGTGTAGGGCATCTGTTTGAGGCCAGTAATCCTCTTTGTGAGGTATTTCTGTGGCCGTTCCAGTTGTTGTAGATGTCTTGTGAGGTACATACCAAAAGGGGCGTTGTACTCTATAATGGGTCTAATGAGTGATGGGTAGAGGGGAACAATGACCTCTTTTTTATGGATGAGAAACCTTTTGTGATGAGGTGAGCCACGTAGAAGGATTTCCTGACCACTGTGGTGATGTGATTATCAAAGAAGAGACTACTGTCCACCTGTGTCCCAAGGTCTCTTATCACACTTTCAGCGTTAAGTAGACTACCACTTATGTGGTAGCTCATGGATACAGAGTTTTTACCAAAGGGGATGGCAATACACTTTTTGGCATTGGGCTTCAGGCCATGGCTTTGACACCAGGCATCTGTCTCAGTGAGGCCCTTTTGTAGTATGTCCACATCGTTAGGAGTTTCGATTATGGCTCCTAGTTTGCAGTCATCTGCAAACTTTGTTAGCCAAAGACCTTCTATGTTAGCCTGTACTTCAGAGAAGTAGATACCAAACAGGAGAGGACCCAGGACTGAACCCTGTGGTACTCCACTTGTCACTGGTCTGAAGTCGGATTTGGAGTCTGCTACTTTCACAGTGTGGGTTCTGTCCATGAGCCAGTTGGCAACCCATCTTGTGACATAGGGATTTATACCTAGTTTGGTGAGCTTATCTATAATTCCAGAGTGGGGGATGGTGTTGAAAGCCTTGACGAGATCTAGATAAGCTGTGTGAACCACCTTACCCTCATCTGTGACTTTGGTGACTGCTTCAAAGAAGTCAGTCAGGTTTAGGAGACATGATCTGGCTTTTACAAACCTGAACTGGGTAGGGTCCAGAGTTTGGAGATTACCAATGTCTTTGTTTATGACTTCCATGATGATACGTTCCATGGCCTTGCAGACCAGGCTCATCAGGCTAATGGGGCGGCAGTTCCCAGGGTCCGTCATGGCTCCCCCATTGTGGAGTGGGATAACCATCGTGGTGCACCATTCAGTGGACATAAAGCCTGAGGTGAGGATATGATTGAACATGGTAATTAGGTAGGGTGCCAGTTCATTCTCTAGTTTGTGTAGAATGCAGCCTGGAATATTATCACGTCCCATGGATGCTGTGTTCTTGGCTTTGGAGAGTGTGTTTTTTACCTGTCCAGCCATGATTACAGGAACTTTGCATTCTTCCGGTATAGAGATGGGCCCTCTAGGGGGTGAGAGGGGGGTAAAGTTAGCACTGAACCTATCTGCCAGGATGTTGGCAATATCAGTTGGTTCTGTATATTTAGTGCCATTGTGCTGTAACTCAGAGCAGCTCTGAGTGTTGCCATTGAGATTCTTGACATAGCTATAGAATGCTTTGTGGTTGTCTTTAGAGTCAGTGGCAATTTTTTTTTTTCGTAACTAGCTTTGGAGGATTTTATGAGGGAGCTCAGCTTCTTACTGAGGTTGACCAGGGAATTCCTCCATTCATGGGATTTTACTCTTTTTTGCAACAGTTTCTTTCTTCTGTTGTAGAATTTGTTTATGGCAGTGGACCACCAGATTGGCTTCCTTTTTTGGAGGATAGCATCTTGGTTCTATTAGAGATAGCATGATCCATGCACTTGTGTAAGTGCTTATAAAGTGCATTTGTGTAGGATTCAGCAGTCATACCTCTATTGTCCATCTGCATGGGTGTGATGAAGTTTGCCACTTCTGTCTTAAGAAGTGTGAAGTTGGCTTTGGAGAAGTTTTTTATGGTGGTTTCCCTAACTGGGGATGGGGTCGGGATGTGGATGTCTAGGGTGATTAGCTTGTGGTCGGATCTGACCAACATGGAATTGACCTCTGGTGTGGAATACTGGTTGCCCATGTTGGTAATGACCAGGTGTAGGACATTGCTGCCCCTGGTGGGGGTGTGAATAAGTTGATCCAAGGCATTGGAATTCATGAATTCCAGAAAACGTTGAGCAAAAGATTTGGTACATGAGTAGTTTTCCCAGTTAATGGTGCAGTAGTTGAAATCGCCCATTATTAGGGTGTTGGGTTGTACCCTGATACTTTCCAGTGTATCAAGAAATGAGGAGTGGGAGTCCTGGGGCATGGTGGGGGGTCTGTAGAAAGCTACAATTTGGATTGCAGTCTTGCCCAGAGTTAGTTGCACCTGGATAATCTTGGCTGCATTATGCTGTGCAACTAGCCTGGAGGTGTGGATATCCTTAATGAATATGGACACGCCTCCACCTTTAGTGCTTCGTTCTGGGTTAGGTGGCTGAAAGGTGTGGTATGAATTATAGCCTGGTAATGCAGGGGTGCTCTCTGGAGCTTTGAACCAGGTCACTGTCACTGCACAGATGTCAATGTTCTCCATTTTACGGAGTGCCTCGAGTGAGTGCATTTTGAGGTTTAGACTTCTAGCACTGAGTAGCATTACCCTCAGATTATGCTTGCTTGTACCTGATACGGTGGTGAATTTGTCATTTGAACCTTGCCTAAAAAAGGCACTATAGGGGTGGCAAGAGCCTTAGCCAGTATCCGGAATCCCAAGGGCGACAGGTGCAGGCCATCTCTGGCAAAGCATCGTAGTCTGTCGATCATGTCTTCCCAGGCAGACAAATACTGGATCCCCAGTATTTGTCTAGAATCAAACAGTATTAGTTTGATTCTAAACTTTAATTTATACTGGTTTATAGAGCAGTGCTAACTATGAAAGTATTTGTTGAAAGTATATGTAGTAGCATCATGTGAAAAGCTAGTTAATGGGTTGATAGGATAATTATCTTGGATTCTGAAGAGATGAGGCTTTTTCATGTGAGAATATTTCTTCCTTTTTCAGGCAAGTAAAATAACTCCCTTCTTCAGATTTGCAGTTTCCTTTTTTTTTTGCAGAGCTTCTTTATGCTATGATAGATTCCTTATTTAGTTTTGATGTGTGAACTGCTTTAGATTTCTATATTTTAGAATGCTAGTTAAATAAAATTTTTTTTGTGGTGTCTGCAGTAGTTGTATCTAGAGGTCTTCATGTATGCATTGCAGTGCATATAGCAGAAAGACATGAATCCGTATGATTTGTCTCTCACATGGCTAGGGCAGTGGCTGTATTCTTGTTAACTCAGGATGGAGATGAATACATTGATATAGTCAGTGCAAGTTTGGAGCTTGGCTCATTTGGCTTGTGGCATCCCAGATCCAGCCTATATTGATATCTCACATTATGATGAGGTATTTATTTATTATGTTGTTACATTATTACATTATAGACAGGAGCAGCCTTAGGTCAACTGGTGCCCTAGGCAAAAGGGCTCCATGGTGCACCCCACCACACTAATCGGTGCCCCAACCTGGTCTACCAACACCAAATAAATACTGGAAAAGAGCCCCTGCTAGATTGGCACCCTAGGCGGCCACCTAGTTGGCCTATGCCTAAGGCCGGCTCTGCACCCACTCACTAGTTATTTGTTTTTAAATAACCTGACTTTGTTGTATTGGCTTCTGTCTGAATGTAGATGTCTGCTTAGTATAAAGAAATGAATCACTGACTTGACACTTCTAGACCTAATTTAGCTGTTCTGTGAATTTTGTCAAATCTAAAGCATGCATAACAATGAGATAAACATTTATCAAAACATATATTTGGGTTTCAGTTATGTTTCTGTTAGACGGAATTTATCTGTTTAGAAGTGATCTTCTCACACCTGAAATTATACTGATTTTGGTATTCCGTATACTGATGTGGGTGAATTTAGCCCTTTAGAAGAGGTACAGGCAGACCTCTCAACCATACCGATTTACTCGGTTTTTACCGAGTTTTGGGGTCTAAATGAAGGGGTGCCACGATTCCCGAGTGGCACCCCTTCATTTCCGATTTTTTTCTTATAGTATTATTCATTTTTTTCGAAGTTCGCGCTGTTGACGCTGACATCATCACGTGCGTGATGACGTCAGCTCCGTCAGGGCTATTAGCCAGTCGGAATTGAGCTCCTTTAGCTCACGTCATTATTTCCAGCGAGCGGGAAACATTTGTAATTGTATTAGCAGCAGTTTAGCTGTATTACGGGGGGCCCGGGTTACACATTTAGAATACCAACCGCAAACGTACTCGTATTGCAAGAGCGAGCAGACGGATATGTTTTGGGGCAACCCGGCAATGCACAAGAAGGAGTGGAGTGGATCTTTGCAATTGCACAATTAAATTTATTCCAGCGAGCAGAGCAGCCGCATGTTTAGGGCAAGCAATGGGTATTATTTAGCAGGACATCGCAGGAGTGGATGCATTATGCAGCAGGACATCGCGAGCAGAACTGGATGTATTATTCAGCAGTCACAGTGCACTCAGCAGGACTGGAGTCAACAGGCAGCTTAGCAGGTTTGGACTCGAGCCTATTCAATTGGATATTTGCGTTGTAGATGTAACAACCTTCCTGTAATTCACTGGAAGGAAACAAAAATTCCGATTTGAGTATTTCTGTGTTAGTTAGCTCTTGGGACTGGAGGCTGATTTTTTTTTGTGCATGCATGAGTCTGAGATGTTTGTTGACATAATGAATAGCAGTTGTTGATCTGCTTTACTCTGAGTGTGTACTGGGCTGGCTAGTTAGTAATTGGGATATTTGTTGATGTTTGGTTGTATTTACAAATAATCTGGGATAGCTGAAGTCGTACGGATATGTGCAGTAGTGATGTTTGAGTAAGGGAAGTTCCTCTTTAAGTTGGACACTCGCATGGAGTGGTATGGAAGGAAAATTAACAACTCTGGAGTTGTTTGGAACATCTAGCTTATTTAAGCGGAGCATTTAAGAAGTGTGCTTGCTGTGTTGGTTAGTGGTGACAGTATTTACTGTCTTATCATTCTGTAAACCTTGCAAGCCTAGCTAGTAACAGAGGTCCTAATCAAACCCTTTACCTTGTGTTTCTGAGTTTACGTCTAACTATTATGTAACCCACCTCTGCAAAATATGTTATGGGTGGATAGGCAACTTGGTGTAAATAGGTAGGTAAGCCCTAGGAGCACCCTCCTTAACTCATTTGAGGTTAATAGGAATGTGGGGTTACAGCCCCAGAGGTTTGACTTTGGAAGCTTAATTGATTTCTGTTTTGGGTTTATTTCATCAGTATGTGGAGGTGAGTGACATTTTTCTTGTTGCTTTGGTTGAGTCTTTGCAAACTGCTTCATAAAAACATCCACTCTTCATTACTCAGACTGTGGCCTTTTATTTCTGTACAGTTTCTGAATGACACTATGGATTGTTCTGAACATTTTATTTAATTGAAATATTAGTTTATAGTGTGTGTTGAATGTTTCTAATTTGTTTAATAATGTATATGTTGAGTATTAAGATTGCAAACTTGCAGAAATAGGGCATTGCAAACAATCCACAGTATTCCAGGTGTCACTGTAACTGTGCAGTGGAATTGTCTTTCCTTTCTTTACTGACAGTATCTAATATTCTGTGTTTAAATAATTTGAAGTAATGCTTGGTGGTCTTTCTACTTTTTTGACACCTGTACAGTAATTATTTCATTGTATTAATTTGTCACTAATGTGTCTAGATTTTTCATACTAAAGTATTACTTCACCCTTACTGCCACACATTAGACTTTTCTGTGGTTTAGGGAGGGTGGCCCAATGGTTAAGGTGTTTGCCTTACAAACATAAGGTGTGGGGTTTGAGTCTCACAAGGAATAATTGACTGGGCTTAAAATGGCTCGCAAGGGCAGTTAGCTTAGTACTAATCTATGAACCTATGAATCTATAGATGATTCCACAAATAATTGAAGAACAGTTGCACTTCCTGTTCTTTAAGCATTTGCTGTGCATATATCCTTTAACTGGTTATGGATATGCTTCCAAGTGTGATCCTCAGTTATATTTATAGCCATCTCAAGGAGACAATTGTAACAGCATTCTTTTTCCATTTAGTGCCATGTAATTGTGAAGTCCACTTCCATATTTTCCTCCATGATTTCTTGTTTTCAATATCCTATGTAGGCTTGCCATGGCAGCTCTTATTGTCTGCCAAAGTTTTGAACTAGCTGTCATATTCCAGTTGGTATTGGCCTGATAAACAGTTGTAATCTTGCTGTATCCCCTCTGGAATATTTTATGAAAAGCAGCTGCCCTAATATCTAATAGATGTGTCCTTTCTAATCCATTGAAACTCAGTGGTTGATATAACCCTCTTCTCTTAATAGGACTCAAATGAATACCAATAATGGTCCATGGAAAAACAACCCATTTATGTCCCCTTGGTAAAAAAATATATATCCCAAATTAGTATGCAAACATACCGAGCAAACATGATTCCGTTATATAAATGTCCTTTACTTATGGCATTTTAAATGTATAACACAAAGTCAGAAAGGTGTATCAAAGAAAAGAACACATGTATGTTTCTTGTTTTGTGTGCAAGGGCCCAATGAATTGAAAACATCCCAAAGGTAATCTTTATCCACCACTGGCCAGATGCATTTTCTTTGGTTGTGGTATGTGGGTTTCAATGCTAGTTCAATGAATGTGAGTTTCAAGAGCAGAGAAGTTTTAATGCCATATCTATTTTCATTGTGAGACAGTATTGCTTTATTTTGGAGGTGTCTGTTAGTGTTTGTATTTTTGTGCTGCAAAATGTAAAAATAAAATCCACATAATCATTGTAGAAGTAAAGCAGTATGCACACATTAGTGTTTATTGTAAATGGGGAGTAACTGCCAGGTAATGGGGCATTGGAACGGCTGCAGGAGGACTCTGGTGTCATATTTTGGTTGTCTGTTCTTCAGTTTGTGTTTGAAAGTTGGTATCCCGCAATTCCATCAGAGTGGGCGGGGTTACATAATTATGCATGCAAATTAGATGTTAATCAGCGTACAGATTTGTACCTATTTTTCATGGGCCTTGTCCAGATTTTTGATGTTTCTAGGTTGAGAGGTATGGGTACAGGCTATGTCAGTGATAAAGCAAGTAGAGTGCCAGAAGATATTAATAGTCTGAAGTTAAGATGGAAACTGCCATGGGTAGTCAGTGAAACAGTTAAAGATAAGGTAGCATCATCAGTTTCTGTGTTTGAGGCAATAAATTATGAAGTCATAAGGTGCAATAGTTTTATATATATTATGCCTCATGACTAGGTCTTTTGTTATGCTTAATCCAGTGATCAGTCTAGTTATATTTTGCATCTAGCAATTAACAGGCCACAAGAGGGCTTTCCTTGGTGTTAACGTAGTTACTTGAGAGGAGTATCTAGATTAACTGGATGAGACTTAATGGGGTAAGTAAAAGTCTTGTGGTAAATGTGAAACAGGTTCATTATGTAATACTCATGTTCAGGCAAAAAGGCTAACTAAATATAGTTTACCATTCTTAGAGACCTGAGCGAAATAACTGATGATAAACTTTCTAACTTTTGCAAATAATTCATGAGCAATTTTATATACAAGAACAAACAAACTTAAACAACTACTTAGACAAGTGTCTACATTAATTCTTATTATATGGATTACTAAGAGTCACTAAACAGTTAGCATAAACTGATTGTAGAACATAAATTAATATGTCTCAATTAATTCCAATGTGATCTAGTAATTACATTCTGTGGTTTGTTTGTTTTCATTTTAACAGTAAGCATTTCTTTTCCACATACAACAGTGGCAGTATTTGTAATTTCTGTAAAAGAAGGCATGACCTAATCTTTCCATATCTGTATAGTCTTTTTCCTGGCTATTGTTAATAAGTTCCAGAGAAGAGGGAATTGGGACTTGGGTAAATATCTTGGAATAGTATCATTAACAACGTCAAATGTTTCTTTAATATAAATTTATCAAGCAACAATTCCTGTAGGAAACATTGACTTTCCTCTCAAAAAGGTTGTAGACATTTTCAATAATAAATCATATGCTGCCAGTCTGATTTAAGGATTTACACTTCTCACAACTAATGCCTTCTTTATATATATATATATATATATATGTCAATTCTATGTGGGGTAAATGATCTGTGCAGAAATTCAAAAGAGAATAGTCTCCAAAATAAAGATGATGTAGGTTATTAAAAGCAAACACTTTTTATCTATTGTAGCTAAAGTTGAGTGTATCATTTAAACAGCATATGCCCAATAGTTATGTTTGATACAAAATGTGCAGTTATTAATTATTTTATATACTTTAGATAAATGTGATCTCATCTCAGCATTTGTTTTGGGATTGTTCAAAAATCAAGAAAGGGTGGATAGTTTTTTTTAATTATATCTGTTATTAAATAAACTTTAGAGATTAAAAATTGCCTACTGAGTTGTAATATTAGTCTGTTTTCCATATCCATTAAATAATCCATGTTAAGTACTTTAGTCCTTCTGTTAACATTTGATAAATAATCAAATCCCTATTTTAAGCTTATTTGTTTATTTTTTTCTGAAATTCAGACTATTATAAATTCTGTTGTAAATTCCATGGGGAATAAGATGAAACAACATCATTTTTTCTTAGGGTATTGTTTATATAAGAAGAACCTGTTGGATTATTTGTTTTTTTCCTGATAAGTGTTTCTTCAACAACTACTTCATATTTTATATAACATTTATTTACATGTGCTGTATAGTGATATTTTTCTTTATTTAACAAAATGGTGGTCATGCATTTTCTAATTATGTAAATAAACAAAATGCAACTGTAAAGCAAATATTTTAATAACTAAAGCTGTAGCACATGTTTCTAGGTCAGGAAATCCTATTCCCATGTCTTTCCATTCTCTTACATGGTGTCCCACAGCTATTCTAGATTTTCTTGGGTGCTATAAGAATTTCAAACAAATCTCATTAAATTGGTCAATGTATTCCTTAGAAGGAACTAATGGGGTTATTTCTTTAAAGTATAGCATTTGGGGTAAAAATAACCATTTTGATTAAATCAACATATCCTCAATAGAAAATAATAACATAATTAATAACTTATTCCATCTATTTATGTTTTCTATTGTCTATTTTTCATTTACAATTTACTATTTCATTACAACTGCAGGTAAGAGTAACTCTTAAGCGTTTAGCCTCTTTATTATCCCATTTAAATTCATTATTAGTATTCATCAAATAATTTAACTCTGTTAATTAATGGGATGTTAGTTTTATTGTGATTGAACTTTAGACCTGACATCAGTTTATTTTATTTGGTGTTTGTTAAGCAGGTGAATAAGCCAGTACAAAGACCCTCTTCAATCACAACCTGGACATTTTATATTTGTTAGTGAAGAATCAGTATCACATATTGTTAGCAGTAAATCATTAGAAAATAACTGTTTTGATGTATATTGATCATATATTTTATATCTTATTATACTGTTGTTAAGTTTTACATAATTGTCTAGGGGATCAATAGCCAAAGCAAATAATTTTGGAGATAAGTGACAACCTTGTTTCATGCCCTTGCTTGTAGTGTGAAATAAAAGATCCTGTTTTAAAATATCAAAATTAATTTTGATAAACATGATTAATAAGAGATATAAAATTACTTGAAAACATTTCTAACACATTTTTATTTTATTATTTTACATTTGTTGACCGGGAAAGCGACTGGATACATATCCATTTTCAGGGGAGGCCCGCAGAAAAAAGCTCCACATATCAAATAACAAGCAAGTATCAGGAGTATACATAGCATGCAAATTTACATAGATAAAACAAAGCTTTAAAACATAAATGAATGAAAACCAATTTACTTAATCAAAGGCTATATCTAGATCCAAGCTGATTATAAACAGCTCTTGTTTATTGCTAGTAGCATAATCGAAGTAATTATTCTATTGATGTTATCCTGTTTTTATGTATTTAATGTAATGCCAGACTAGTCTTTCTTCACTAAATTAGGTTTATATTTGCATTTTACTGGTAATGATTGACATTCAATTCAATCAGCATTCAATAATGACATGTTAATAAAGAAAAAATATTGCATATTTCTATGACAGATGTATGCTAAATGTAGCTATAATCTCTGTGAATACTTTTGTGAAAGAAGTAAAACATTTTGAGGTAATAAGGTATATAACTCAGGAATGCTGGCATCATTAGTTACCTGGAGCTTTGTATTTCTTCACTTTTTATTTGCTTGTTTATTCTGTTATAGAATTTTTTAAACAATCCAGAATTTTTCCCATGTCTATGTATTTCATGTTACTACCAGAGACAGATATAGTGTTGACATGATTAGGTGTTAGTATAATTTTGGAGTTATGTGCTAATTTATGTAAGCCTTCAGAAGTTAGAGAATCTCTTGTTCCTTATGTTTTACAAACTAATGCCAACTTTATGCTGTAGGCTCTTCCAACACTCTGCATTCATTTTTGCATTTCTGATAATAAGAATTTTTTCTCCTTTTTGTGTTTTTAATTTTATTTTGTCTATCTGTTGCTGTTCCAATACATCTTTATCTTAGCAGTTTATCTTGTTGTGATACAAAGCTGATATGCTGACATATAAATATGGTCTCACTCAGTCTCATAATATCGCATCAGAAATGTCATCATTGTTATTGAAGTCTAAGAACTGCTGTATTTCTTTCAAAAATTGTTCTTTAAAATCTGTTAATGTTGTCATATAAGCAGTTAGTTTATTAAAAGACAGATTTTTTTCTTGTGTTTATCATTACTGTATAAGTGGTGGCATTGTGAGTTGATAAAGGACATATTATCAGTTTTGCATTTTCTATTTTAGAAAATAACTCATGACTAAAATAATGATTGTACAAAACAAAAAGATTAAAAAAAATCATGCAGTGCTATTTCCATTACAGACATTCAACACTTAGCACCTTGGCTAACATCTTGAAAAATCTACAAACATACATAAGACAATAACATCCATATATACAAGTAAAATCACGGCATAAATTAATTATCCAAAAAAATCACAATAAACTTTTAAACAAACATTCATTAGTTAACTCTTTTTGTTTAACATAAACTATGGGCCTGATTCCAAAAGACATGTTCTCAGTGTAAGTGACTACTTACACTGAGACCAGACTGAGAGTAGGCCTATTGGGATCTGGTCTCTGGTGTAAGCCTATTTATAGATAGGCCTTACACCAAAGTAAATCACTTTCACTGATAGAAAGTCTTTTGGAATCAAAGCAAACTTACATCGAGAACAAGTCTTTTGGAATCTGGCCGAATGTTTTCTTTCTCAATAATTGCTGTTTGACCATACTATCTTCCTCTCCTATAATTTGTTCTAAACTGTCATTTTAAGTCTTTAATCTTTCCTTCATGTACTTCCCATATGTGTTTGGCAAAACGACTTTCCCATCTCTTGTTCCTTATATCACCCAAATGTTCCTGCATTCTGACTTTAAATTTTCTGTTTGAGTTCCCTACATAAAATAAATTACAGAAACATTTAATGAGATACATTACTCCCTCTGAGTTGCACGTAAATTTATGTTTAATATTTACTTTTTGTCCATTAATGTATCCAAACGTTTTACTTATAAAGGGACATATACAGCAATTGCCACAACTAAAATTACCAGTGTAATTTACCCCCCTTTCACAATTTTTCTCTGTTTTTTTCTAATTATTCTTTACAATTCTTTCCTTTCCTCTAGG
>NC_056739.1:603457862-603602862 GCF_019279795.1 Protopterus annectens | reverse complement strand
AACAGGAACATAAAGAAATTATATAAAAATGTCATAAAATCGCAATGTAATACAAATCAGGTTTACACCATAATACGCAATGGTAGGCATGGAGCACAACAACCAAGGTGCAAGGGTTGCTAAGGGCCTGTGACAGTGTTAGGCATGGTAACTATGAAGTAGTAGTCAATGCCATGCAAATGAGGCAGGTAATACTGAATCCCAAACGTCCCACCGGATGAAGGTTGTACCATACGGCGCAGTGCTATAACACTGAGGAGTGGCTCAGAGGAGATACATGACATCAGCAGAGGGGTGTGCCACTGCAGCAGTAAGCACATTGGAGCAATGCAAATCTTGCCTGGCCGTTGCTAAGCAAAGCTGCAGGACAGGGGTGGGGAGGAAGGTATAGACTCGTTTAGCTGCGAGCACACATGGTGCCCAAAAGCGCATGTGTATGGGGATGAAAACGTGCCCAAAACCCGGTAAGCAGATGCATGCGCCGCGAACAATAGCACAAACAGGAAGGTCAGGGGAAGAAAAGAAGGAAATGCCGAAGTAGGGTAATTGGAGTACTAATGAGCAATTAACACCAATCACCTCACGGCAGCCAATTGATGGCAGCTGACAAGTCTGCTCGCAGAAACCTGAAAAACACGATAGGGGAGGCATTGGAATGCAAAGAAAGGAGGGGAGGCATTGGATTGCAAAGATAGGAGATCTGCCATAGCAGAGAAAAGCAAACTGACAGTAAACCGGCAATAGCACACATTACGCAAGATAAACCTGGTCTAGGAAAGTACAAATGAAAGCAGGCTGCTGGATGCATGCCAGAAAATGGTAGCTGGAACATGCAGAAATGAAAAGGGAAGGTCAAGAGGTAATCCACGGCAGCCAAATGTAATTCAACACCAAACGCACCACAATAGTAGTTCCGGTAGTAAAACACATAAGATACCGTGTAGCTAAGATCATACATACACACCCTATGACATCATTGGTGTTCACAGCACAATAGTATAAAGTGTGAAAGCACCCTACACACACCTGAGTATTCCCAAATACTGCACCATAGGTGTAAACACACAGGGAACTTTTAAAATGTACATGTTGGGAGCTGCCATAGCTGTGATTCATCAGCATGTGTTAGAGACTGACGGTCTTGTGGAGGAGGATGCCGACAATCACTGAAGGCCCCAGAGGAGGAGAAGAGTGTTCAGACCAAGGGTAACCTACCAGGGGCTACATGATCTGGAGATAGTAGAGCGTTACAAGGTGGACAGGGACATCTTACAGCAAATAGTGGAGCTGTGCTGGCCACACCTAAGAACCAGAAACAACAGAGGGGTACCCATCCCAGTGGACACGAAGGTATGTGTAAGCTTGCGAATACTAGCCACAGGTACCTTTCAAAGGCCAACTGGAGATATAATGGGGATCTCACAGGCATCGGCATCCAGGGTACTACACCAGTTCCTGGATGCCATGTTACCACATGCCAATGAGCATATATACTTCCCCCGAACTCAGGAGGAGTTGGCCAGCAATATGCGTCACTTCCACCATGTGACACACTACGCGGAGGTACTGGGTGCGATAGACTGCACGCACATACAAATCAAGTCACCACCTGGTGAGCATGGTAGGCGCTACATAAACCACAAGGGATTCCACTCCATCAACTGCCAGGTCGTGTGCAATGCCCAGGGCATTATCATGGATGTGTGTGCTGGCAGCCCTGGAAGCTACCATGACTCCCATATCTGGCATGCCTCACAGCTGTATCAGGTATTTGTCAGGGGGGGCATCCCACATGGTCACCTTGTGGGAGATGCTGGCTATGCACTGGAGCCGTGGATGATGACTTCCATCAGAAATGCACACACACCCATGCAAGAATGCCATAATGAGGCACACGCACAAACCAGAATCATCATAGAGTGTGTGTTCGGGATGCTGAAATCTTGGTTCTGGTGCTTGGACACATCTGGTGGATGATGACTCCCATCAGAAATGCACACACACCCATGCAAGAACGCCATAATGAGGCACACGCACAAACCAGAATCATCATAGAGTGTGTGTTCGGGATGCTGAAATCTCGGTTCCGGTGCTTGGACACATCTGGTGGAGCCTTGCAGTACTCTTCAGGCACATGTGCCCACATTGTCATAGTATGTGCCATACTACATAATATGATCCTGCGGAAACAGCTGCAGCAGGGACAAAATGGTGAAGGCCCTCATAGCCCACCGTAATTGCCAAGACCATCACAGGCGCAGAGGGATTCAGACCACAAACTCACTGTGCCAGCCCCAGTAGGCAGATGGAGGCGTGCCCAATATGCCTATGCCTTGGCAAAGAGCGAACATATAGCACATGCTCTGACAGTGTAGGCCCCTATGGACTGACACACCTCTCCACCTGCACACACAGTAAAATGGATGGCACACAAACACGACCACCTGTAAATTGTAATGTATAGGTGGCTCACTGTGTGAATCCTACATAGGCAGCCCTCAAACATTGTACACACAACAGCTATTGGAACACGGAATGTCATCACCTGAACAGTACATGCACCTATCAGCATATGGTGGTGCTGTGTGTATAGCTTCCCAGGTACATCGGTAGGTACATGGCCGATTGTCAGAGGCCATACACCAAATGGGGCAAGCAGTGTCCGCTGTCACCACAACATCGAGTAACCAACTGTCGCTTAGTGGAGCAGAGGCAATCGCGGGAGCACATGTGTGTAAGCACTGTTCTGCACACACTCATCACGGAGTCCCTGCTGCGTTAATGAGGGGCTCCACATAATAAAATCATGGATGTTGTGTCAAGGCATGGGTTGTACCCATAACAGGTATTCGTCACCCCAGCATGCCCCACCTACGGTCGTTTGAAGGTGTAGCACAGTATCATGTGTGGCTCACTGTGATATACATACCCAATGCCAGAGCACATCTAATAAGCATCACATGGACACACCATTAACTGGACTCATCAATATGTAAACTAACTGAGTTACCCATGTGAGTGCAGTATGGAGTAACAGCCGTAGTATACTCCACGTACAAAATGACATAACACGTATACATATCCCAGATATCCATATGTTAAATGCAGTGACCGTCGTGCATGTTCCCGGTCCCACATCCTGCAAGGGATGTAACCTAATCCCGAAGGCACGAGTAATGCATGTCGGTTGCAGGTCATCAGATCATGTTTAGCACATGTTAGCAAGAATATGCGTTGCCCACTGCTGGTAAGCAATGCTTAAATATGACTATATGGATATGTGCGAAACGGGGATAAGCTTCTCCGAATATCGCACAGATCATGGTCAATGATGTCCAGAACAGGTGAAACCAGCATTATTCACCCCTGTTTGTGGAATAAAGCAGTTTGTGGAGTTACCGGCATTTTGGCAGTTTTTTTTTGCGGTGTATTACCAGTAGATAGTGTTACGCTACTCATTGCATCACTTTCTGCACCGTTCATTGGAGCTGACACTACTAGCGATTTGTTTCAAGTGTAGTGTGGTGCTTCTTATATATATATATATATATATATATATATATATATATATATATATATACACACACATATATACATATATATATAATACAGATAGAAATATGAAAATATATATAGATAGGTCAACGACATTCATAACACCTTGGAGGTACAAATAAATAGGATACCGCCAACTATGGAATGTGTAACATGCCAACACGCATAACCACGAGGCTGAAAGACCAAAAGAACACAGTATTGGAACAGTACAACCGCGAGTAATAGTATGACAATATGAAGGGACATGTAGTTACCGCTGCCGGTGTTGCGGTCCACTAAGGTACTGTGTTCAACTGTGTTTGTGAGTGCCGTAGTCTGTGTATGTGTGTGTTGAGGGTGCCGTGTGCATCTCCGTGTGACTGTAATGTGTGTGTGTGTGTGTGTGTCCGCATCGTGTGTCTGTTAGTGCCAACACGGAGGTAGATCATTACAGTAGGTGTGGGTATAGCTAGCCGTAGGCATACGGTTACCACCTATCCCACATTAGGAGGGACAGTCCCTCCTTGCGCAGGTGTGTCCTGACATAAAACATAACAAAGGGAAAATGTCCGAGATTGTAGGACATTAATATGTCCCATATATCATGTAATAGTTGCATTAAATAGTTATGCCTGTATGTAAGAAACGTAAATGTTACATGCAATATGATAAGTAGCCAAAGTCCCACAACAATAGGTATGTATTGAGGATAAAAGTATTTGCTATCCTGTGTACTGAACGTGGGTATGTGTCGGCCTGTAAACACCGCTGTGTGCCCCGCAAGTGTCCAACAATGGCCATATGAAAAGGTGGCAACCCATGGCAAAGAGGTTCTGTTACCAACACAACCGCAATGACTGCAAATATCTGGGACAGAAATACATGGGATAGCTGTCATTTAGACATAACCCTTTACATATCGCTGCAATTCTGGAGGTATGGAAGTATCAACCTCACCTGCATACTATATAGAAACCAATTAACAATGGCCCAATGTAAAATCCCGTAACATAAGTCTACTAACTGATAGCTCTTTAATTAGGGATGGAGCCCACACACATATATATGGAATATGTAGAAATGCAAGCCCCACACACCTGTATATGCTACGTACACCCACCAACATCCTCCACACTAGAAACTATAGCAATACAGACTGTAATAACAGCACAAACATCCAGTCAGTCAATTACATCTGTAGAACCATCTACATACCTTGTGAGAGACACAATTAAAGGCGCCATGCATAATTGTAGCCGTTGTATAATGGAACAAACGGCGATGTTACAGGTTTTGTTTGCAATAGTCCGTTATCAGACGGTTGGGATGACAGGTACACCCACATGTTGAACCACATACTCTAGCTGTCACACACAATCCACAGGGGCATGAATCCAAAGTATACTTGTCTCTACACATAGCAGTTGCAATTACACACAACAAAACACAATACAGGCCATCTCCCCGAAGGTAAGACAAATGGGCAATGCCCAAGTGGAGAATTCAATTATACCCCACTGTTGCCACGTAATTGGTGAATGGAGTAGCTGCACAGCTGATGTGCAAGTAATTAGTCAGTCAGGAACACCAATTGGCAGCAGGAAACCACATGTTACAGGTATCGACGTAGATAAGGATGACTTGCCAGACATTCAAACCGTATGCTCATACCATATACCTGTTTAAGCAGTGTGAGAGAGATAAGCAGTGTGAGAGAGATAGAGACGAAAGTCTGGAACAATAACAAGGTATGTAGAACACTCGGTATGTAAGTTTATGTATAGCATGTTTTGTATTATTTACTGTATGTATAGCCTGGTTTGCATTAATTAAAAGTGTCCATAATGCATAAAGTGGGAAAAGGTATTTATGTAGTGATGTCTTGCTAAGCATACTAATGCTTGTAGAAACTGTGTGTTCAGCAGTGGGCTACAAGGTACACATCACAGACACCACAAGGGATGCTACATGAGTGCTTTAAACAGAACAATTCCATACAACCCGCCGTCAGTGGTAGGGTATGTCCAACAAGTACATGCCATAGCAGGGGATAGTATATGTTGATATACTGTCACAGTAGGCATGTGTATGGGCATATAACGACAATGACATGTGTAAGGTGGTCCTGCTGTGCAAGTATGCTTTGCATTATGGGATACTATGTAAAATATGTGTAATGTATAGTATTGTAGGTAGATATGTCAGATATTCTTCACAGCATAACAGGCATATCATGCATACTAAAGGTATCGTCTATTGGCATGTACAATAACAGGATACATATGGCTTGTAGGCACGGGACATTGTAATAGCATGATAGCTAATCTAAATGGAAGGGCTACCAAGTAACCATGCAGAAAGGACATGTAATAGCTTCACAGGTTCATAGTGGGGTACTGTGCAGTCTGGCAAGTGTATATGTAAGCACAACTACAGTGTCCACACCAGTGGCACCTCTCTAGGGTAGTGTCCTGGGAACAGCAGAGCCATGTGTTACCTGCACCTCTGCACAGTACAGCCACTGCAGTGATATCTGGCGTACATGTGTCTCCCAACCACCAAGGGAGGTATCACATGAACAGTGCTACTCAGTGTCTCTGCATGATGTACATAGGACTCATATTCCAAAGCATGGTGAGTGTCTGGTTTGGGAATGTAACCCTGAAGCACATCCCACTCATCGTTGCTTGTGTGCACATATCCATCGGCATGTTGCTCACAGTGGCTTTTGCTTATGTCACGTATGTGGAGTATATCCATTAATATTATTCTGGACATGGGCCTGTCTGTTCAGCAGAGGTCACCCCTGAGTATGTAGTATGCAAATGTGTAGATATGTGGTGTCTGTAGTTCAGCCACATACTTCAACTGTTGGAGCTCAATAAACGTTAAGGCGTGTTAATGTTGTGGTATGTAAAGCTGTAGCTGTTGTGTAAGGTACACCCTAAATGGGGTGCTGTACCCTTGAATGTGTGTAGAAGTCTTGGGTTCAGAGGTACAATGGGTGCCTATGTACCAGCTACACACCCAGTACAGATAAGTGTGGCCATGTAGAAGGATATCCATACCACAGTGGCAATATGGTAACCACAGGAGTAGGTGCGATATACGTGTGTACTACGAACATGTACAATGTGACATGTATGTAGGGGACTACCACCTATGTGATAGTCAGTGGGTGAATGGTGTAATGCAAAGGTGATGTTCATGCAGCTTGAGGCCATGATATTCATATCAGGTATCTGTCACAGTGACACCCATATGGATAGAGTCAGTATCAGCTGGTGGATCAATCATGGTGCTTTGTATGCAGGGGTTTGTAAAGCTAGGCAGGGAAAGTCCCTCTGTGCTAGCCTGTACCTCAGGGAAGCATATACTGAACATGAGGGGCCCTATGACTGAGGACTGTGGTATGCCAAGGGTAACTGAAATGCAGTAGGTACTATGGTATGCTACCCTCATTGTGTGTGTCCTGTCCATGAGCCACATTGCATAACATCCTGAGACATAGGGGATGATGTGCAGGTGGATGTGTATGTTGTTAATACCAGAATGGAGAACGGTGCTGTAAGGCAATGAGAGGACAATGTAGGATGTGTGGACCCCCGTACCATCATCAACTACCCTGGTAACTCTATGAAAGGAGTCCACCAGGTGTAGGGGCCATGCTTTGGCCATAACAAGTCCAACCCGGGTGGCATGACAGGACCGGACCGGAGACTAACAATGTCTCTGTGAATGACGTCCATGATGATGTGCCCCATAGCCATGCAGAGCAGTCCAGTCAGGTGTGTAGGACTATAGTCCCACACGTGCATTGTGGCGCCACCTGTGTGGAGTGTGATAACTGTTGCTGTGTGCCATTCAGGGGCCACAATGTCTGATACAAGGCTATTACTGAATATGGTGGCCTAGTGGGGAGACATGTCGTTCAGAGGTTTGTGGACATCACAGCCTGGGAATTTGGAAGGTGACATGGGGCCAGTGTCCCAGGACATATAGAGTGCAGGTTAGTACTGTGTTGGTGTGACTGCAGGGACACCACAATGTTCCTGCATGGATTGTGGCCCTGTAGTGAGTGTGAGGGTGTAATGTTAGCATTGAATCCATCCACCAGCATGTTGCCTACATCACCTGGGTCTGTAATGTTCCTGAGTGACTGTTGTATGTGAGAGCAGATGTGGGTATTGCCATTGACTACTGACATGCCACCATAATGCCTTGTGGTACACCCCGGAATGTATTGCAGTAATGTTTACATAGCTAGTCTTGGAGTATGTGATGAGGGATCCTGTGTCCCTACAGAGGCTGACCAGTGAGCTACTCCACCCATGGGAATGTACACCATTGTGCAAAAGTCTCCACCTGTTGTTGTACATTATGTCCATGGAACTTGACCACCAGAGTGGCATCTGTTATCTGGTGTGTACCATCATGGCTCTGTGTGGAATAGCATGATCCATGCAGTCGTGTACATGCTAATGCAGTGCACTGGGGTATGTTTCAGCATTTGTATGTGCATTGTCCATCTGCACGGGTGTCATGACGTCAACAACCACTGTCATAAGACGTCTGTAGTAGGTGTTGTAGTAATCATGTACTGTGTATGCCATGAAGGGTGTAATGCCGGGATGTGGCTAACAAGGGTGAGTAGCATATGTTCAGAATCCACCAATGAGGGGATAACCCCATGTGTGGAACACCAGTCACATGTTGGTAGTGTTCATGTCAAGGATAATGTTGGTCTTGGAGGTGGTGTGTTTGGGTTGATCCAGCCGAGTGGAGGTTATGACTCATGGATGTGTCGGTACATGAGTGGCTATCCCAGTTAAGTGTGGGGTAGTGTCAGTCACACATCAGTAGTAGCTGTCTGAGCCCTACTATCCAGTACACCAACAAATAAGGTCTGGTAACCATGGGGTGTGTTGTTGAATCTGTAGCTGGTTACAATGTGTATAGCTGTTCCGGACACAGTTAGTTGCACGTGGAGCACCTCTGATGCATTGTGCTAGGTAACTAGCCAGGATGTGTGTACAATATAGTGGGATATGGGCACACCTCAGCTGTGGGTGTGCCGGTCCAGGTATGTGCCTGAAAGGTATGGTCTGTCTATAACCTGTCATTGCAGGTGTGCTCTGCAGAGCCTAGAGGCAGGTCCGGGTCACTGTAGAGATATTGGAGTGGTGCATTATAAGGTGTGCCTTGCCTGCGTGCGTCACAGAGGAAGATGCAAGCATTGTGTCACATGACCCCAGGTCTTGCTTGCCAGTTCCCGTTCCGCCGGTGACTGTTATTGGAAACTGTGCAAGACAGGCAGTATAGAAGCAGCAAGAGCCTCACATGTGATCTGTACTCCCAGGGCTGACAGGTGCAGGTCATCTGTATCAAACCATTGTGTTTGACCAGGTCCGTCAAAGCGGACAGATACCAGATGCCTGTGGAATGACAGCAGAAGCGTACGCAACTGTTGAAGTGACACAGTCAGTCATTGTACAGTGTTATCAGGTCCGGATGAATGTATAATGCTCCCCAGGGCTTGGCCCACACTTTCAGGGCTACAAGAATGGTGCGCTATTGCATGTCCCTGCACACGTAGTCTGTGAAGTGGCATCTCAGGGCAGTCACACTAACATGGAGAATGACAGTTACATTGTACCTGGTGAGGTGTGGCATGGGTGCATAGGTTATGTTGCAGAACCAGTTACCCGACAGCAAGATGTAAGTGACTATCGCCTTGTGTAGCCTGCTGTGTGGAACTGCAGTGTGACCGCCTACAGAGTAACCTATGACTGGTGTGTTGTGTATGTTATAACACCCTATTGGCTGTATGTGATGGGCACACATGAGTCTGTGGGCTATAAGTTGGTGATGTTGTGTTCCATGATGGGGGCTGCCTCTGGTGCCTACACAGAGTATGGAGAGGTACTGCACGAGTTGTCCTCATATGTGTGGCCTGTGGTGGAGATCATGTGAGACTATGTGATGTGTGGGGTGTGTTGCGAATGTTACACATCCCAACATGACTGTCAGGTGCAGTTAGGATTGGTGACAGCATACCCCCAGCAGGGCTGCATAAGTGCATCCCCCACAGGCTGTAGTGTCATATGTTGGGAGGCGAGCATTTAATGTGTACATGAGACAATTGCTCTATTGCCACATGTATGACATATCCATCATTATATATACAGGCAATAGCACTGATACGTGACAGTTGGACATGCCTGTATATACAACCATGTCTCACAGGATATGTGAGTTACGTGTGTACAACAGCTGTTGTACCGTAATCAAGCTGGAAATTTTAGGACAGCCAGTGTACCTGTGGGAAATGGTGTGGAATGGGTGCTATAGAAATCAGTAGCACATGACATGCTCACAAGTTCTGAACAAGTGCCTAGCATGAACATACAATACAGATAGGGTGTTGGATAATATCAACCCTCAAGTGGTGATGACAGTCATAATGGGTGGCACTGCACTATAACCCTGCTGAGTATGGTGTGCATGTCCATGAACCATTATCACTGTAGATGTTAGCAGTACAGATGTACAAGACAGTACGGATGTTTGATTACAAATACCTTTGCATGTCACAGGAGTGTTCTACCAGTGGCCTGTTGACAGACTCACAACTACAAAAGGTGCCAGAGTGACTTGTGCATATCACACCAGTGCCAGCTACAGTAGAACAAGGTTAATGTGTTGTACTCCACCCTCATTGTAGCCCATACCACACAGACAAATGTTAGGCAACTGTGTATGTAAGGATGTGAATGTCCATGACCTATGAGCAATAGCTGTGTCAGTGTTGTGAACAACATACAGAATGGGCTGTGTGGATGAGGTGTGCAACATATGTGCACAGTATGATGGATGATATCAGCATTGTCACCGCTAGGTGAACATCCCTGTACCCATTAACTACCACCTTGGCTGTGGTCAACATTATGGATACTGTGTAAGGGATGGTGCTGTGCAGTACACCTCCCTGACTTGGTGACATCTCCAGGCCCCATAGGTAGTCATACAAGGTACCCATGTCATGACAGGGTGCCATCCATGAGCATGGAGATCATTGGACAGGCATATACAGCACTGGGGTGACCAATATTGGATCACATATCACCTTTAAGGGGTAATGGCCATGTGTGGATGGGCGATACCAGCCTTCACAATCCTCACCTCCACTATGCAGCATGCTGTCTACTTTGCATAAAGACATTTGCTGCACCATGATGATGGACATGCTACATGTCCATATCCTGATCTGAAAGACATACGACATGGACAGCCACCGTACTAATACTAGGATCGCCACATGCTGGACAGATCCCTGTGCTATACATGTGACATACTCCCGCTATACCATGCAACCCTGTCCATCAAAGCTGCACATGTCATCCCAGTCATACATGGTGTGATGGCTGCATGGTAGATGTAGTATCAACTGTCTGGATCAGTAATGTGGCACTGATGCACCTCGTGGTGGTATAATGGCTGTCGGTTACAGCTAGGAAACCTTGCCTGTGCATGCTATGGTTGATAACCATCCCTGCGAATGACGTCCGACTAGCCATTGTCCCATGTCTATCACATGTGCAACACAGGCGATCCGTGGCAGGATGTTGAACAGCTGTACAGTGCTGTGTAGATGTATATGGCAAAACACATGCATGTACAGTTTTCCATGCATATGTGTGCATTGTCACTGCTCAAGTCCATTAAGGCTGTGTCTGTGTTGATATGTGACATATACACAGCATCAAGGTCAACAGCAATACCATGGACACATCCAGGCATGTGCAGATAGGTAAGAACACCAGTGCAGGCAAACAGACATGCCCACATCAAGACAGCATTCACATGGAGTATGAACACTGTAATGAGGTGACACACATATATGGTGATGATATCCAATGCATAACGGGTGTTACATGTGTGTGCCACAAACACGTTGGTCATGTCAGTGTCATGGTGATTTGCAAAGATAACTGTGCAGATGTACTAGATGTCATAGAAATGTATGTGCAGCTGTATCTCTGTACATCTCTGAAACTGTGACCTGTCACCATCATTATGTCTTACAGATAATGCCTCGTACATGCCTTCCAGCCTACAGCCACCAGAAGGATGATGTCATCATCCCGTACCTCCATGAAAACTATGAGGTGTTGTTCAGCCATGTGTCACAGCATGCCCAGCAGTGGGATGACCTGTGGCAGGATCTGCGCAGGAGGGTGAACGATGTGTGTGGCCATAACCGCACCTACCAGCAGGTGCGCAAACACTGCATGGACCTCATACGGCATGCAAAACAGCGTGCCACTGCAATCACCAGGAAACAAGGTGGAACAGGTGGTGGGCCACCAACCCAGCCCCCACTCACACACACTGAGGAGTTACTGGCCAGTCTGGGGACACCCTCAGAACAGCATCCACAAACACTATCTGCCATTGTGGAAGTTGGTGTCTCCCAACCAATGAGCCTGGAGTTTTCTGGTAAGTCAGTACTGCACATGTGGCTACTATATCCCATTGATGTGCATGTGTCACTGTACATTATGTAATGTAACAACATATGCATGGTATGTGGACACACATGCTGCATACTACAGTATGCTACTCTGTGTATGCACACATGTGCATACTATATGCTATTGTACAGGTGAATGTGTTAACATGCACAGTGCACCCTGTGGCTGTCATACAGTCATGGATAATGTTCATACTGCTGTGTCACCCCTATACAGGTACCTCTGGCATGCCGCACAGACATGAGTCCATTGCAGGTGAGACTGTCATCAGTATCAGGCATGTAAAAGCATAGATCTATTCACCATGTGGCCGGTTAACACTTGTACACTTGACGTTTGTTCCATTCACAATATACAGGTCTCGTCACCCATCATTCACACAGGCCACCCATGTGCAATATATACAAATGAAATGATACAACGACATGAAACCAGAGTATTTGTCATTGCTACATGTGTGGTCAGCTGTGCATACAACAGTGGAGGTGTTCTACAATGGAGGCATATGTACTATACATTGGAGCAACACATGTGGTATGCAAACAGTACCACACAGTGGGCTGTGATATGAGTAGCCCACAGGAGTCACCATTGTGTCATATGCCCCTGCAATGGGTGCACACATTGTAATGTGCCATCTGACATGTCCCAGACACGTAGTGTATTGGCTGCAATAATGTCACACTATTCCATAACCCATACCCCACATGCAACCTGTTGTCTGCATAGCCCTGTGGATGGTGACATATCTGACATCTATGGGTGTATCAAAACACAAAAAAACACAAACCAGTAAAACTCAACAGTGCCTGCAGCACTTCTCGACCGTTCAAAGAGTGTTATATACTAAAGAAGTCACAAAACTCAGTCACGTAAATAGTATCACCATAAAGCAGGACTAGAAAAAACTCCTATAAGGCGTATACACAATCTCCAAGTAAGTAATCCACATGATAATGTCCCACAACTATATTGAACGATAATTGTGACACTAATAGTTTATCTACTGAAAATACTCATCACACATTTTCATTTAAAGCAATTGATTCTGTTGTTTCAGATGGAAGAGACGGCCCTGAGCAAGTTCTATTAGAAGTATTAGAATTATATTGGCAATTGCGTTGTCATGCCTGTGTATTACCAGGATTGAATGAGACATGTTCTATATATCCTATATTGAAATTAAGGAGTCTACGAAGGTGAATTATTCTCAGCAAAAATTGTTTTTCTGGTTTGGTCATATAACTTTTATATGTGTTTGTTACTGGCGTTATCATTTAATAATTGAATATACTTTGGAGTATTAAAATGTTTTTATATGTATACATATATATATATATATTTATACATTTTTTGTGTATTATATATATTATGTTATTTTAATATATGACATATTTTTTATGTTGGATTTTATCAGTGTATAGATATTAGTGACACATGTTTTCTGATTAGGAAGATTTACATATATATTAATTATATTTACACTTATATTTAAATTTAGGTTTTAGTTGGATTGTTATTACAAAATAATATATTACATCACAGATTGCATTGAATCTAATGCATTAACATTTGCGTTATTATTATGGTTTATAGTTTTTTAGATAAACTATTAGTGCCACAATTATCATTCAGTATAGTTAGTTATTATTTATGTGTAACGCTGTTGTTGTTGCCTGTTAGATAATGTTGACAGTTGCCTGATTACGGCACTCTTTTTTGGTGCCAAAACCGGCTATTTAAATGTCTTTTAAATTGTATTCTGGTTAGTCTGAAGAAGTCCCGCTACTTAGCGGGACGAAAAGCACTTTACTCCATGTTCTTAAAATTTATGTTACCAGAATAAAGATTACTATTCGCTTGGGACATTATCGTGTGGATTACTTACTTGGAGATTGTGTATACGCCTTATAGGAGTTTTTTCTAGTCCTGCTTTATGGTGATACTATTTACGTGACTGAGTTTTGTGACTTCTTTAGTATATAACACTCTTTGGACGGTCGAGAAGTGCTGCAGGCACTGTCGAATCTATGAGTGTATGTCATATGGGACAACACAGACATGTGTGATAGACGGCCATCACACACATTTGTCCAACACGTGCTCACATGGCCATGGGGGATGGCCAGAGATATGTAGCCACACAGTAGATGTGATGTGTATACACCCTGTTTCGTATTGTCCACACATGGTCCAATTATAGCCTTAGTTGACTGATTATACAGTTGATGTGGTACACTGGACATCCTAACAGCCTGTGCACAGCCAGTGGAGGTGTCACTGACGTCTGCTATATAAGATGTGTTGAACAGCATGCCTATGTCACAGAAAATGACACCACATCAAGCCACAGATACTGTACATTTCCCTTGCTGCTGTAGGACATCACCATTATCTGTGCACCTCATGTGTGTGGTACAGCAATGTCATGTTGGACATGGTGAATTGACAAGTCCGCTATTTGTGGACATGGTTGCCAGGCAGCTAAGACTCTGTAGTTGTTGTGCAGGGGTGTCATCTGTAGGTCCTCCAGTGACCTGTCACATGACACAGCATGGTTTGGTGTGTACACACCTCAGCATCATGGGTCACAATCCACAGTTATGTCATGGGTATGCATGCAGTTATGGCTATGCAATGTGTACATATTATGCACTGTATAGCAATATAGATGCCCCATGATGCCATGCAATGGCACAGTGTCTGTACTTCGCACTGTAGAGCAATGTAGACAGCTCACACTACCCTTCCATGCACATGCACATTTGCTAAACATACATTCTATCTGTAGGGCATACAGACAACACTGCAATGTGATGGCCATTACGACACTGTACATGTCAGGACACCACTGTGTCAGACATGTATGCATGTTAATGCACACGTCAGCAGATTACATGTCAAGGTCACGTCAGCCATGTCTACTTTTATCCTGTTCTGGTCCACATGGTGTATCATGGGGATGCATGCATACTACATTGATTGCGTGAACTGGATGGCTACTGATATGACACCTGCTTGCTGTATTGTGCACCCCAGGGGGTATGCTTACTAATACTATTAATGTCTGAGCTGCATGCCATTAGCTGTATCACAGGCATGCTGCATGCCATCTGTCAAATCACATGCATGGTGTGTGTGTGTGTGTGTGTGTGTGTGTGTGTGTGTGTGTCTATTGTAATTTAGAGTCTTTCTTTGCATTCACAGGTGATGTAGGTGCATTACCCTCCTGCGGTCCATCCAATGTTAGTGTCCCCACAGATACTAGCAGTGATGAACATATGCATGAGGTATGGCAGGGTTGTCAGGGGCTAAATCTGTGCCAATGGTTGCCATCCCAGCTATGTCCCCCTCTTCCCCGCACACAGTTCTGCTGCAACACATACCGCATCACCAGTGGCCATAGATGAAGGACAGTCAGCATCTGTTAACGTGGAACAGGAATGTGTGGTGGCTACAGATGGTGTGTCTCCACACCATGGTGTCAGTATAATGTCTGCAGATGTGCCACACAGGCATGTGGCCAGTGCTGCTCATAGGAGGACCTCTGGCAAACATGCACCCCAGGACAGAACGCAGCAGCTGGTATCACCAGATGCATGTTTCAGACTGTAATGGCGGCACAGGCACGTGCTGAATGGCAGAACAGAGAAGGGCAGAGGCTGCAGAGGGCTGCTATCCAAACCCTAAATGACAACATCCAGGCACTGGCAAATGCTCAACAACAGATCGCTGATGTTCTGGACAGGCGATTGGGTGACATGGTCAGAATCCTTGACCATGGCATGGCAATCCGTGAGCGTGAGCTGTCTGTGCAGGAACATCTGGTAGGAATGAGGCATAGGCCATGTGGACATAGGCCAGCTACACCACCTAGTGCAGGTCAACGTGAGCATGCCACCTCACATGACCGCTCCCATAGTGTTGGTAGCAGTAGCAGTGCAGCTGGTGCTGCGCTGTCCACACCAGGACACAGCAGGCCATGTGGATGTGGCCCTGGACATTCCCAGCAGGGACATGGTTCCAGTGGACATGTGTCATCGGACAGTAGCCAATCTGTACCTCCACCTGGTAGTGCCCGTGCAACCCCTGGCAGGCACAGGTCACGTGGCCATGCCCGGACACAGTGAGCTGTACAACCTGGTCTGTACAATCTGGAGATGTCAATAATACACCTGTGTAGGCCTCACAAAAGGCAGAACTGTGTGCACACATACACGCATACAGCAAACACATCTGTAGGGCACCACAACACCCACATGCATACTGAACAGACATGTCCAATCATATCACCGTCCCTTACCCACACACATAATGTCACCCATTGGTGCAGCCTATGCCCCTGGCACACATTATCATCCTGTGCATATGATGAAGCCTGTGCCGCATCCCTGTCATCCACACTATCGGTGCAGGGACATGCTCAAATGGTCTGATGCACAGGGTGAACAGAATAGTGAGATGTGTATATTACATTAGTTGTGTACGATTAGTGAGGGAAGTGTATATTACGTTAGTTGTGTAAGAATGGTGAGAGACGTGTATATTACATTGGTTGTGCACTGTTGACACATACCAGACATACCATGTAGTACAGGTGTAGCATGCATTGTTATATGTGCACAACCATGTAGTACAGGTGTAGCATGCATTGTTATATGTTCACAGTATGTGTCTCGGTAACAACAGTAACAGCATGTTGGTAATGATGCCCAGGTTCCCTCCTTATGGTCTACTTGCATGTGTCTACAGGTAGCAGTGTTTGCAGGCTCCCATGTGTAACTGTGGAGTACTCACAGGCATGTATGGCAATCTCAGCATGCTATAAGTAGCCTCAACCAGACAGCTGGAAAGTCTAACATACCACAGATGTCCACACATATTGATCCAGCAGCCTGTGTGCAGTTTATTAGGCTACAGTGGCTAGAGGCATGACATCCATACCAGGTCACATAACAGGTATGTTGACATGGTGCAGGGGTTGTACACAGTGGTCTGGACAATGATAATGTTAGATGCCACGTGATAGCATGAGGCCTCACTGTGTAGCAGTAATACCCTGTCACAGTACAGGAACATGCCCACACTCATGGGGTCGACAACACTATTACGCACACCCCATAGTGTTGAGGTGAGGACACTTGCCTATGTGGTCATCACCCTCATAGTACTGTGCACCCACACAATGCGACACAGAGAAGGGACATGTACAGGTAGCCAGTACGGCTGAGACCGATGGCATCAACAGAGTAGTTGACTGCATCACCATGAGGGGTTGGGATCCTGTGTATTCCGTATGGTAACATGCACCCACACTCCATGCACCAGACAGCCATACATACATACACACACACACACACACACACACACACACACACACACACACACACACACACACATACGCACACACACACACTGTGGAGACCAACTGTCATACACATACAGATAGCTGATGTATGTGATACACACACCACACCTGCCTACGTAATGCTTTCCACACTGCAGTATGTACAGATGTCTACAACAGTGTACAGGGGTGTGTCACAACTGGGATGTATTCACCACCATATGTGGCATATATGGTCAAACATGCAAACACACATGGCAGTACTGTGAATGATACACCTGCTATGTGATGATATGTCTGACAGACATGCAGCAGTATTGGCCGCATTATGTGTACCAACGCTATGTCCGGCAATTGTGCTGCTATATGCACATGGGAGGATGTAAGTGTTACAGGTGTTGAGTGACGTACAGTCGGTAACACCTGACTGCTGTGTAGGTATTATGTCTTCACCGTCAGGTAACAGTAACATAGCGTACTGTTTGCACATGTAATGGTATGATGGTGTGTGACACACCTGTGAGCCGTACACGGTGAACATCCATCTACACAGGTGGATCACCACTTTACGTACACACATACATCCATACCTGATGTACATCCTATCGTACTGTCAGTATGTCACCATATACAGGTGTCAACGATGGGGCTGCATTGCAACTGCATGTTGTAGTTCAGCACAGATGAGTTACTTACATCAGCTACTGCACATGCATGGCAGCTGTATGCACACTACAGTTTGTACATGTATGTTGGTCCTACATGCCTGTCATGTAGCCATGTTTGTATGCATTGCAATCGGTGGACATGTGTGTTGACATACATAACACATGGACTGTTGTATGATATGATGGGTGTCATGGGTAACTAGTACAGAGGGAATGTGTCCTCGGTCAACATTGCTACCTCATGTACTGTTGGCATTCAACAGCCATGGACCCACCTCCCATTTGCGTGCGTATGATTGCTGTAGCCACTTGTCTACACAGAGGACAGCAAAAGCTATGCTATGTACATATGTGTTGTGTGTGTGGTCCATGCACATATCCACTGCAATTACATGTATGACATATCCAAACATGTGTGTTCATTGGTGTACAGCAACAGTCATCTGTCACAGCTCTGTAAGACCCAGGGCTCCTGTTATGTGTAGAGGTGACCTGGTTATGTACAGTGGTATCATTGCAATGCATAACACATGATGGAACCCTGCGGTACATGTGTAGTCTGCACAGTTGCTGTACACCTATGTACAGTCCACTGGTCATGAGTCACATGGTGTTGTGTTGATGTATTGCTGGTCCAATGACATGGTGGTGTCTGAGGGCTACATTGTTGACTGCGGTGTGTACCTCTGTGATCTGCACCTGAGACATCTGTGATGGTTCCTGAGTGTGTACAGGTCAATACATGTGAGTGGCCGTCATGTACATGGGGACAGTAATACCGTACTGTGCCCTTCCATGTTTGGTATCTGTGTGCATGCAAGACGGCCCTTTGCAACTGCTGTGTGAGCATGCCCAGTACACCGTTGTGTAGTTGGACACACAGTACATTCCAAACTGTGCCCTTACATGTTTAGAATCCATGTGCATGCAAGACAGCCCTTTGCAACTGCTAAGTGTGTGAGCATGCCCAGTACACTGTTGTGTAGTTGGACACACAGTACATTCCAAACTGCGCCCTTATGTGTTTAGAATCCATGTGCATGCAAGACGGCCCTTTGCAACTGCTGTGTGAGCATGCCCAGTACGCCATTGTGTAGTTGGACACACAGTACATTCCAAACTGCGCCCTTACATGTTTAGAATCTGTGTGCATGCAAGACGGCCCTTTGCAACTGTGTGAGCATGCCCAGTATGCCGTTGTGTAGATGGACATGCAATACATTCCAAACGGACGTGTGATACTAAGCATGTGGGCATGGCCAGTGACACCTTGTGCCTCTGTGTATGGGCATGGCCATTGACATCCTGTATAGCAATGGTGGACATCCAGGCAACAGATGTCCATTTTCAATGTCACGATGGATGCCTAAATTGAACACACTGGCTGACTGTCTTGCAGGGTATACTGTCTGTGTGCGCCCCTTATCTATGTAGTGTTGTTGTGGTGCTTCATAGATATTTAGTTGCCCCGATTACACCACTGCCATGTGTTTGTCTACGTCTATCTTGGGACAGTAATATACTTTCAGACTGCTCACTCTCTATACATTCCCTATTGGCGTCTTTGCCTTTGTGGAAGATGTCACCCACCTAGAAGTATGCCTCTGGGAGTGTTGTGTTCAGTAATCTTGGTAGCGCGTTATGTAAATGCGTAATGCTGTAGTGTGATAAGGTAGTTAGGTGTATGTTCGACTCCCAGCCCTTCCAAGTGTGTGTATGTGTGTGTGTGTGTGTGTGTGTGTGTGTGTGTGTGTGTGTGTGTTACCAGCTGCCTGGGGACACCGTAATGCTTTTAGATGCCTCACACCACATACATTCCCTATCGGCATCATTGCCTTTAAGGATGATGTCAGCCACCTAGAAGTATGCCTCTGGGAGTGCTGTGTTCAGTAATCTTGGTAGCGTGTTCTGTAAATGTGTATTGCTGTAGTGTGATAAGGTAGTTAGGTGTATGTTCGACTCCCAGCCCTGCCAAGTGTGTGTGTGTGTGTGTGTGTGTGTGTGTGTGTGTGTGTGTGTGTGTTTTTCTTGCAGCCTGGGGATACGGTAATGCTTTTAGACGCCTCACACCACATACATTCCCTATCGGCGCCTTTGCCTTTACGGATGATGTCACCCACCTAGAAGTATGCCTCTGGGAGTGCTGTGTTCAGTAATCTCGGTAGCACATTCTGTAAATGCGTATTGCTGTAGTGTGATAAGGTAGTTAGGTGTATGTTCGACTCCCAGCCCTGCCAAGTGTGTTCCTGTGTGTGTTTCCTGCAGCCTGGGGACACAGTAATGCTTTTAGACGCCTCACACCACATACTTTCCCTATCGGCGTCTTTGCCTTTATGGATGATGTCACCCACCTAGAAGTATGCCTCTGGGAGTGCTGCGTTCAGTAATCTCAGTAGCGCATTATGTAAATAAGTATTGCTGTAGTGTGATAAGGTAGTTAGGTCTGTGTTCTAATCCCAATCCTGCCACGTGTATGTGTGTGTGAGAGTTTCCCGCTGTATGACAACAGTGCATTGCTTTTACACTATTCACTCTCTGTAGAATCTGTATGGCGTCTTTGCCTTTGATTCTGATGCCAGCAAGCTGGACGTATGCCTGTGTGAATGCTGTCATCTAGTAATCACATTAGCACATTCTGTACATGCGTAATGCTGTAGTGTGATAAGGTAGTTAGGTCTGTGTTCTGATCACAACCCTGCCAAGTGTGTGTGTGTGTGTGTATTTCTATTTCTATATATGTAATGTAGATAGATATTGATATGTATGCGGATATTAGCACTATTGAATGTGCTGCATTATCTGCACGTGAACACCTTTGATGTATGTAAATCTGCTATGGCTGTGTGATAGTGCACATACTGTGTGCTGTAGTGATCCTGGGTTATAGTTGTGTAGTGACCATTTATTCTGTTGCTGGGTATTACAAGGGACATTGACAACAATGATAGTACAGCACCTTTAAACGGTCTTGAGCACATCTCAGCAACAGTCAGCAGTGGTTGTTACTTTGGAGGATGAGTATGGCTCATATGACTATGTATTACTTGACACTACTATGCAAATCAGATTAACATTACTGACTCCCGTTTATCCACAGGTTGTGATACAGATCTCAAGAATGTATGTGTATACATTGACAGGTGCAGGACTGGAATATTGTTGAATGCATGCAGGGGTGTCCAAGACCAGTAATGGCGATCTGTACAGCCTGGCAGGTACGGTCTGTGACTGTCCCACAACCTCCTGTATATGCATGACACATGCTGAAACTGTGTACATGCAGACACACACATGAAACAAACAGCTAGGGCTAACACATACACACACACATTGCATCAACATTGGGCCATGCAAACACTGTTGTGCCTCACACACACACATACTTACATGTTGCTTGGATGGCTCAATGACAGGCTCTGGAAAAGAAACACCATACCCTGTGCATATGATGACACCTGTGCCACCACCTGTAATGTGTAACAATAGATGCAGGAACAGACTAACATGGTGCTGATGCTCAGGGTGACTTTATAGCACTGTATTAATGTTAAAATGTTGTTAACACAAAGTGTGATATCCTTCTAGGTGTATGTAAGCAGGCATGATGCATTGCAGCTATGACCATCAATGTAGTATAGTTTACAGCACTGTTGATTCTGATGATTTATTATCCATCCATGTGCCATTTGACTGATGTGTGTAGTATTGGCAGCATGTGTTTCAGAGTGTGCAGTACGTGTGTGATGTGTGTAGTACAGATTTATACATGCTTACAAACGTGTACACTGGCTTACACTACATTACACGGGCTTCAACATGCTTACACTAGCTTATTCGTTCTTCAACACGTGCACACAGGCAGACATGCACGCACACATGCTTACTCGGGCTTACAGGTGCACACAGGCGCGAACACACTGTCAGCAGGTTTGCATGAAATTTCAGTGATATCCATGGCGTACACCGTTAGTTTCCTGACTGTACCTAGGATAAATCATAACACGCCTCTTCCACTGATGAGTAACTGACAGCAAACATGTGACACAATGCTCCGATAGGATTACAGTGTTTTATACATACACACCCATGATGTCACCTATCTTCTACTCTGATAGTCCCCTTAACCTACTCTTCCACTGTAGTGGCTTGGCCCATATGGCATGATAAATTGTGATTCACTATCCTCAGCCTCAATTGCATTGGATTGCCTACTAATGCTTGGTTACATCTCTGACAGAGCGCTTCCACACATAGCAACCTGTACTCAGTAGCCATCTTGTCTTCAGCTTGCCATTCACTTGCATGGCAAACTAACCGTTAACAATATTTACAATGTCTATGTGTATTTTAAATATTTCTCTTGTTTTAAAATCGCAGCGTGTTTTTGTGCCACTGCGCTACGCTTACACACCGGAGATCGGGGAGGACAAATAGAGTTTTTGTTAATTTACAATGGAAAAATATGCCACTGGCCTTATATTTGGCCATTGGCATGCTTCTTCAACTGAATTCATCCTTTATTTGCAGCTGACATTGCTCCATTTAGCTACTTGCAGAACGTAACTCGGTTAAAATCCGAACACATTTCTGCACATAACTGTGCTCTTGCATGGACAGCTTACTATTACATGTATCACAGATTTACATCATTTGCATAGCTTTCACCTACAAATGGGGTAATTTGCATATCCTAACATTGTCCGTGCAATGTTCGGTTTAGGGGCCGTCTTACACGCCCCTACAGGATATTGCTGAATAGCTCGGCAGACATCTTGTCTTGTTCTACACTTCCTCTACTCGTACACACCAGCCAAGGCTCCATGACCCCTGGCCTAAGCTTTGCTGTGTGCTAATATGTCTATTTGTGGAGTATGCATGGCTGTAGGTATGGCTTGACCTGCTATGTCTGACATTTCTACAAAGCAGCTCCCACCTTCATCATTTGTAACGGTGACAGCCCTATAGGTACTATATATACAGCTGTGACATTTGACATGTCAACACATACCTGCGGTCAATACTGAACTGACTACTTCAGCGCTTTTCATACCTCCTGAGTTTTCTTGTAGTAGTATAGTCGATAATGCTGTTTCCTATCACATGTTTCTGTTTCTGATACAATATATATTGTTGTATTACACCACTAAACACAAGAAGAAATCACAGACCAGATGCCATTACATTCCTTTTGCAGGACACACCCGCCAAGAGTGTTGTGTTCCTCACAAAAGCCAACAGGTGCTAATCAAAACATATTATGCTATCATCTACCTTATGTGTTCGCCGGTATTTACGATGTCCGTCAGTGGCAGAACTCACATGCGAGTGTGGGAGACTGGACACTGTATCAGGGACACTGCATAACACACTGAGGGACACTATTAACCTTCCGCATTGACTATCAGAGGGCATAAGTATTCATTCACATTTATTGAGGTACATGCTTTTGACTTATACATGTTTTGTCATTTGTCATCCTGTCTTTCTTCACACCTGTCCACCTGATATCACTAGTTCTGTACATTTATTTAGGACAGGGTTACCTTCATATCTCTCAACTGTACACATGTTGGGTAAATGTCCCGAACTTAGACTTATAATGTTGTTCCTTCTTTGTTATTATTGTGCCTTTCTGGCAGATTAGTGGCAGGGCATTAAGGACTGTGAGGTTAGATAATAATGACAGACATTAGTAGTTTATAACTAATAACTCTCAAAACATTCATACTAATGAATTATCCATTATTCTATCAACGTTCTAACTTTGTCAGAGGAATATTTAACATAGTCCCTATTTGTACTTATTTAAATATGCCTTTGTCCAGATTTCTTATTCTGAAAGGTTGAGAGGTATGATTACCATCTTATTCGTACGCATGTACGTCCATGATAATCGCTTACATGACACTGATATTAGTCCCTACGTCTTCCCCCAATGGTTTACACAATATCCAGTAGATGGGTTCTTTATTTTTGGAAGGTATAGGCGTGTGCTATACCCACATAGGAATATTAATCACTCCCATGGGGCGGACCTAATAAATCTGTGCCAACCAACACCTGTAAACCTAGGCCCATTCTTACATAACCATGATTCCCATATCTGACACCCCTCCACAATAGTCATAAGACATATTTAATGTGAGTGATAATAAAGTATGAAGATACTTCTAAGCACTATCCACTCTCCGTGTATCGGGAGATATGTCATACATTCTGTCAACTCATGTGTTATTACCCTTGCACAAGCTACTGTTGCATGTACAGCTATATTGTAGCTGCGGATGTGACTTCCTTTGCGTCAATAATTACTGGCCGTTGCTTGTAGACAACACTTTTTGGAGTCCTGCAAAGGACACCTATATCCATGTTTAAATAGTAGAACTTGCAGATATGGCACACTGGCACTTTCTGGGCAATGGTGTGGAAAGCAGCAGTGTATTTACCTTTCTTGCATGTCTGTATGTCTATCCATAATAGCTATGATGTAGCCTATTTATGTACATGTGTTATATCTACAAGACAAATGTTTCTGTGTTTGTTATGTATATATCGATTAATGTAATTTTGTGTGTGTGTGTGTGTGTGTGTGTGTGTGTGTGTGTGTGTGTGTGTGTGTGTATATATATCTATATATCTATATATATGTCTGTACATTCTTTCTTTCATATATTTATTTAGTTTAAGTCTGTGGATATATATCTATACACAGATATATGTATCCATATATAGATATATAAATAAACGTGTAGAAAACAGCATTCATTTGCTATGCTGTGAGCGGATTACACACGCGCAGGTGCACTTGCATATCCTTATTGTGGGTTACATATGTTTACTAAGTTTTTGTGCTTATGTGGGCTTTCTTAATTGTGACGGTACCAATACAATATCTGTAATCCGGTTAACGGACATATGCGAAACACACGTTCACCTTTACATATTTAAATGTCTTTACAGCACACACGCATTCATTAACTCATATGTGCTGAAGTCGTAGTTGGCCCGGGACTGCATTCACGTTGGCCGGATGCTGTAACCACTATACTATTGGTGTTCTGACTCATTTATATGCATACCCATAGTACATAGCTACATTAACATACACCTCACCGCTTCACTTACAACACAGGCATTCATTCTCCTGCTGGGAAAAACGTGGTACTACATATTACACATTCCCTATTCCCTACTGCTCTGGACCCAAGCTGCATATTTAGTCACTCCAAGGATATGCAGAACTCCAAGGCTTATAGTCCTGGTACATACAAGTCTTTGATTGTCAGAGTGTTCCTGTGGTGATCTGGGATTAGGCTCATCCGCCTGGTGAATGGAACTGCCTTGACCAAGTTCAAATGTCAGACAAAGCACATGGACAGCATTTGTCCATTTTATAGAGGTTTATCTGTGTTTACAGACACAGGTCTTTCGGCACCTGTCCGCAGCTTTTTATGTTGGCAATGCATAATATGGGTGGGGGTGGTTACAATACATAATCCACGGTGAGGGGTGTTCCCATTCACATTTGACTATTTCCTGTATGCATTCATACGAGGATTATTATTTTGGACATGAATTAACTACAGGTATGCAATGGTACAGTAAACAAATGTGAAGGTTTGTTACTGTAAATATGTACGGACCTCTGTAATACACTGTTATATTCTGGCAAATCAGTAGCTAGTCATTAAAGACTGAAGTCAGAACATAATGACAGACACTTGTGTTTCAGACTTCATACTCCTCAGGAAATTAATGCCAATGTACAAACTGTTATTCTATCAACTTTCTCAGTTTCTTTACAAATTGTCCATACTTTTGGACCTTTGTCCCACTTTTATTCATGGCTTTGTCCAGATATCTTGCTCTCAGAGTTTGACAGGTATATGTTTATTCACGGCTTTGTCCAGATATCTTGCTCTCAGAGGCTGAGAGGTATGCTTTTATTCATGGCTTTGTCCAGATATCTTGCTCTCAGAGGTTGACAGGTATGGTCGGTCACACCTACACACACATTAAGTGTCCCTCACACAGTAGATCAGGGTTATCCTGTTTACGTCAGTGCCTTCCTCACCCTTATACCATTTGCCAATATGCGAATGTGTGCAATATATTTCTGCTTATTCGTGTCGGGACACGTGTGTCACGGGCAAGTGTTTGATCCTGGGTAGTAGGTTATGCATGACCACTTATGGCTGGACAGTGTCATACACCTCTAATGCACATTCCAACTTCTATCCAGATATCTACAGGACTGGACTTCCTGTCTTCCGTTCTAATGTTTATACAGGTTACGTATCCCATGAGGGATATCCAAAAATTGTACCGATCCACAACAAGAGGTATACCGAACATCGTTTTGGAGTTACAAAAATGTGCTGAGGTCATGTGCAATTCTGCAACTGCCTAGGGTGACACTACCTACTACATATGCGTAGTGGTCACTATGTGTAGCTGTGGCTGCACCACACCAGTAGGCCAAGTATGGCTGGATTTGGTGGACGTTCAGGTACGGGAGCGGGTTGTGTGATGTGGAGGGGATGCTGGGTAGTCCATTATGCATCCAGGTGTGTTGCATTTGCTAAGGCCAGTTCCATCCAGGTGTGTTGCATTTGTTATGGCCAGTTCCATCAGGACCAATCTGTGGGTATGTGCCGGTGACATATCTATACATTTGTATCACACATTTCAATATTCATCTGTTTGTGGGATTGTGTTCTACAGTATGGCCTGTCTGGTTGTATTGCAGCTGTTTATACATGTGTTTGTGTTTCTTTCAGCTTCACCCACTGCTCCCTCATACACCTCCAGTTCACCTATTCTGCATACGACACAGTATCGCCTTGGAGGATTGTACCATTACCCATCCACCCCACACACACAGATTCCTTACACCCCATACATCTGTGCTTTGGTTGTTGGCCCATGACACAGCCAGAGTAACACATTGAATACCCTACATGTGTCTGGTACCTGTATGGTTGTGTGGACTACCCTGCCATGTTTGCTTTCCACATGCTATACCTCACGCATAGGTACACGCCCATACTTCTCTTTCATTACATGTTTGGTATACCCGGGTACTACCCGTTCGACTGTGACACATCCTGACAAGTTCGGCTTGTACCGCTGACTTCCGGATTTTGGCAGCCTGTTGTACTCATTGGTAGGATGCCACCTTTTCCTATGTCCAGGATGGGATATATTCCGTACACATATCCGACTGTAGTGGACAACACCTCTCCACAGTCGACGGTAGGGTTGCCACCTTTTCAATTGGCCAAAGTGGGACATTTTTGGTACACACATCACATTTTACAGGCCGACACATACCCACAGTCAGTACACAGGATAGAACTTAGACTTCTTGCCTATATCAAAGCTTATTCTTGTAGCAGTTCAGTTGCTTATTCTGTTTCTTATAACATTTATGTAATTTAGATACAGAAAACCTGTTTAATGCAACTATTACATAATGTATAGGGAATAATTTTGTCCTATAATCTCAGGACATTTGCCATTGTTACAGGTTTTTGTCGGGACACAACTGCCCAAGGAGGGACTGTCACTCGCAAAGTGGGACAGGTGGTAATTCTAGTCGATGGTACGGATAATACTGTTCCTTTCAGCCTGCATGTGTCCTTATTGTTGTGGCTGTTTGCATGCTCCTTCTGTTTTGTTTACATGCTTATTCTATTTTCTATCACATTTGGTATGTGAAATACGGACATACCTTTAGTATGTGACTATTACATGCCTTGTGGGATATAATTCGGACATACGGTCGCTAGATATCTACATTTCTCGTGTATTTTGTTATGGACACATCTGCCCAGCTGTGTACCCTCCCTCACATTATGGGTCAGCTGGTGACCCTCACCATTGGGCTGGATGTACCTACTGGCGGATCGCTAACATATGATGCGTTACACTTCCACTTGGTATGGCTATCTACACAGCATTGGATTATGGCCACACGGTCTTCCATGTCATTTGTTCGCGGGATAGGGATCTGTTATTCCCTACCATGCATTTCTGTTTGCTTCGTCACTTTTTGTTCGCAGGTACTTTCTTACATGCTTTGCATATGTTTCAATATCCAGGGACACTGACGTGGTTACTATCTTGCAACCTGTTATATGCAAGCATTTTAGGTTGCACATCGACAGCTGCCATTTCCACGCCTCCGTGCGGCACTTTGACACGCCCTATGCACTCATGCTCCTTTCCTGTGCACGTGGCTGCATCGGCAGCACCTTCATTACTATGCATTTGGCGCTACTGCGCCATCCTTACCCTGCACGGTCGGCACAAGCCTAATGCCAGCCTTGCACCGAGCTTCATGAATCCCAGGGTATGTCTATTTTAAGCATGATTCTTGTATAGATGACAATCCATCCACAACCTCTTTTCCCATTTTTGCACATGGGGTCAGGGTATCAGTTCAACAGTGGCAACCATCTAGAGCCAAAGTTTACACCATCAGGTGTCTAGCCCTGCCACTGTAGTTTTTCCACACCATACACTTGCATGCACACTCACACCTATGGTCAATTTAGAGTGTCCAATCCACCTACTGCATGTTTTTGGAATGTGGGAGGAAACTAGAGTACCTGGAGGAAACCCACAGGAATGCAGGGAGGACATGCAGACTCTGCACAGAAGGCACCCCGGCCAAAATCAGACCAGGGAACCTCTTGCTGTGAGGTGACAATAGTAACCACTGCACTGACAATTCTTCTTCTCCTTTTGGCTTTTCCTGGTTAGGGGTCACCACAGTGGATCACCTGTCTGCTCATGATTGTCAGTGGAGTTTTACAGTGTCGAGTTGCCAGGACAGCGCCCAACCTTCCACAGAAGGCACACACGCACTCACACCTAGGGCCAATTTAGAGTGTCCAATCCACCTACAGCATGTCTTTGGGATGTGGGAGGAAACCAGAGTACCCGGAGGAAACCCATGCGACCACAGGGAGGACATGCAGACTCCGCACAGAAGGCACCCCAGCCGAGGATCGAACTGGAGAACCTCTTGCTGTGAGGTGACAACGCTAACCGCTGCACCACTGTGGCCACCCATAACCACTGCGCTGACAATATCTTCTGCAAAACCTTCTTTTTAGATATTTATTATTGCCTAATAGGTTTGGAAACTAAAATCCTTCAAGTGGTCTATTGAGATACCTTCTTGCAGCAATTGTTTTGAATTATTATTTTTTTTACTTAAATAATATGATAATGAGACAGCATACACATTTCCCCAGCTTCTAGAAGAGATTGAATCAAGTTTGATAGCAATTTAGTGTTAAACACTTCTTAATAGTACAGAGAAATTTAAAACCAGTGCACTGAAACCACCACTTTGGCCCAACACTAGCTATAGTTCTGATCAGAAAGAGAAGTGGATAAGCTTTTTGATGAATGGGAGAATGTAGACTAAAGTTGGACTCAAGGAGGAGACTGGAAACGATTAAGCTTTCATTTTACTGTTGGTTGCAGATAATTTAATGGATAATTGTGGATAATTCTAGAATATTTTGTTACCTGTGTGTATAACACCCAAGGCAGCAAACATTTATATCAGCAAGGTCATCCAGATAAATCTAATACAGTTACTTCTCTAAACTTGAGAAAATAAAATCTCCAAACTGTCACTAATACAGTTTTTTTTCGTCACACATATCAGGTATATTCTCAAAACAATAGTTATTTAGGTGTGCAGCACTGGGTAAGGAATGGGTCAAACTTACATAAAATAAAAAGGAAAGCAACCATTACCAGTATCTGTGCATCTTTAACATTTCATAAGAACATTTTACTGTGGATAATTTTCAATGACTTGTAGATTAATTTTTTTCTGAAGAGATCTTTTTTAGCCTGATGATGAATTTATTTTTGCAGGCTTTATTAAAACCATTTTCTAACAGTTAAAAGAGAACATTCAGCAGGGATGCTGCAGACAAATCCAAATAAAAATGGAGGGAATTTTGGCACAAGTAGATGGAAGTGTTATCTATTTTGTTAGAATATTTTTCTACATATTAGGACTGTGGCCAACTGTTTGCAAAAATATTGTCTAGTGCTTTTGAAAAATGAGACTTGGAAAAGATTTTAACTAAAAGACCAAAACTACCTCTTGAAATTTCAGTAAATGTATCGGATTTATGAGTTTTATCAAAAAAAAATTATATTACTATGAGGCAAGGAACATTTCCTACTATCAGTTATTCTATGTGTACTAATGCCTTGCAATTAGGAGAATAGAAACTTACTGCGAAAGGCTTTTTGCATGGCAGTTATTTTTTGCAAATTGATTGGAATAACACAGTGCCTAATGGCTTGCTCATTCATTCATTCATTCATTCATTCATTCATTCATTCATTCATTCATTCATTCATTCTGTCATCTCATCTTTTAAATGTTGCAGTATCCTATTTCTCATTTTCCACATTGTTTCCCATGTACACACCATCTGGGGGGACTTCAAGCACAGTACAGGTAACACAATGGTGAAATACCTAATGGTACTGCCTCAAAGTGCATTCATTCATTCATTTATTAATTCATTCATTCATTCTTTCATATTCCAGTTGCCCACCTAATTCAATTCAGGGTTTTGGGGAGCCATAGCACATCCCGGCACTCAAAGGGTGTAAAGCAGGAAAACAAATCCGGAACAGCATTCTATCCCTTTACAGGACATGTAAACACAACTCACAAATGTGTGCGCTCCTGTTGTCAATTTAAAAAGTTGTCAATTCACTTGCAGCATGTCTTTGGGATGTGGGATGTAACCACACCATACTGAAAAGCTATGTGGACACAGGGGTGTGTAGACTCTGCATATAAGGCATTTCAGTCAAGAAAACAACTGAAGATCCAAGCATTTTGAGGCAGTACCATAAGTCCCCCCAAATGGTGTGTACATGGGAAACAATGTGGAAAATGAGAAATAGGATACTGCAGCATTTAATGGGTGAGATGACAGTTTGTGGCATAACATTTTGTGAATTACAATCAGCAAGGTATAAAGGATTTATATTTTGCAGTGTTATTCCAATGTCTCTCATGTATAACTTGCATTGTTCTGTAATGTGGCAGTTTTATTCCTGATGGAATGAATAATGAAACAACATTGAAGAGTCTTCTTTATTTAGCTGATTGGGTTGATAAAAATGAATCCCACATTATAAGAATATATTACTGGATGTTGGTGGAGAGAGACTGTGATTCTGTACTAGCATATTGACTGATGAATTAGGATGAACTGATTCTTGCTTTATTATGAAAATATAATTGTTTACATAGATATAACCTTCTAGAGTGATACATTTTCAGAATGTGTACATCAGTCTGAAATCAAATTGAACAAGAGGCTACAATTGGAAGCAATCTCCCTGAAGGGCAGTTATTGGAATTGTTTCTGTACTTAACACAAATTGTGGATGTGAGAGACTGTCTTTTAGTATTACGTGGTAATCTCTCCTTTCTCCAATATTCTACAAATGAGAGGTTGGTATATGTAACTATGGGTTTGTGGGGGATGAAAGTCCCCATCTTTAGAGGGGAGTGTAGTGGGCAGACCCCCTCTGCAAACATTTTTTGGGTTTACCTCCATTTAAGCAGGTGTGTGTTAGGGGATAAAATATTTATTTGATGTATGTTCACATTTGAGAAGATGGATATGTTTTTTTTCCATCTATTTTGCCAAGGTGGTAATAAAGTTGAACATTATTTCATAGCTAAAGTGGTTGTCTTATTTAGTTGAGTGGACAAGCAAAGTGTGAGAGTATAAAAATGTAACACAGCTCATTTATAGGGTTTCCAATGTGTAAGATCAGAAAAGGTGATAGAAGAAGACTCAGCAGACTTTAGTAAAACATTTAATATGATACAACATAGAAAAGTAGTGAGCAAATTAGAAAGACTTATATAACATACTATGGTGCACTGTAAAACACTGATTAGACAACAAAGTGCATTGATAGTAAACTGAATTCACTCAGGTGAATGGTTGGTGATCAGGAAACCTATGCTTTGAATGGAAAAAATGGAAGACTGCAAGTTTGCTGTTGTCAGCATTTCACTACATTTGGACTGCCTAGGTTACAGATTGACTGCACTCTGGACTCAGAGAAGATGGGAACGGACAGTTTTACTTTTGTTTTTCATCATCTCCCTCATATCTGAGTTTGTGCAACCTAGAAATAGGTATATTTAGAAGGTGGAGGAGATGGAGCTTGCCCCCTTCATTGAAGGGTGCCGGGGGATATTGGCCTCCTGCAAAGAAATAATTTATTTTACATATTTTATAACTTTTGCAGTGTCACTGTTTAGAGACTTCAACTTCCTGAGTATTTAGTTGATTTAGTTTAGCTTAATTGCGTGTCAACTAAATGACATACAATTAATCATAGCAAATCCATAGTGACCTTTGGGGGTACTATAGAGGTTACTGCTGGGGGTCAGTATTTTTGTTTTGTTTAATCCCGTGTCAACTAAATGACATTCAATTAATCATAACAATTTCCTGGTGACCAGTGGGGTCAGTATTTTATTACCTTTAAAACAGACTTTACCAAAGGCCTGAAAAAGTAAAGCTAGTTCTTTTTATTTTTGCCGACAATGAAAGGGGTTATATACAGGTATGGTACATTTGAAAGTTGTAGAAAATGTATAAAACAACAATTAAAAATCAGTGCAAAGGCAAAATTAAAATAATTGTTCTAGGAACAGAACTAAAGCAGACAGTGCATGAGTTCACAGACACAATTAGCAGCAGTTAAACAGTGGTTAAGGGTTCAGGACTTTGTGATAGCTTATGACCCATATGTATTAAAGTCGTGTGAGAAGGCAAAAGGAAAGACGAGTGGAATACTAAAGTATATAGGATGAAAAATAACCAGCAGAAAATATGAACCAGAAGCTTAGGTGGTTCAACCAGCACCCTAGGCTTACTGCAATAAACTGATCAATACACTGTAAAGTAATCAAAAAAAAAAAAAAAAGACAGGCATTCCTTTTACTGGATCGTCAACCACGTGATTCAGGTCCCATTTCTGTGCCCTGCCCCAATCTTCCTTTAACATAATTTCTTCTTTGAAGCAAGCATAGGATCATAGAAAGTTACTAGGCTAATAGCCCTAGGCCCCTTAGGTTGGCATGATGGTTAAGGTCATCACCTCAAAGACACAAGGTACAGAGTTTGATTCTGACCATGGGTTATTGCCTAGGCTTAAAATGCCCCTTCAGGGCAATTAGCCTAGTGTGAAAGCAAACTCACTGGGTGACACCACGGTAGGCACAACAAAAACACTTTATTCCAAAACATTAGTGCTTTTTCATCCAGAAATGAAAGCTTCTTTAGACATAATAAAACACTCAAACTATTTTTTAAACCGTAATACCAGCCAATCAAATCAACGCTTCAATTAAGAATGGAAATTCAGAATAACCCTTCACATCCCAAAACTCTTAATAAAAACTATATAAAACCTGCACAAAATGACCTCAAAACATCTATATGTAACCTAGACAATAAAAATGTAATGCGGTATCAATCATGCATATGCAATATCCAATTATTCTTCTTCTTTTGGCTTTTCCTGGTTAGGGGCCACCACAGTGGATCACCTGTCCGCTCATAATTGGCAGTGGAGTTTTACGGTGTCGAGTTGCCAGCCCGGCACCCAGTCTTCCACGGAAGGCACACACACTCACATCTAGGGCCAATTTAGCATGTCCAATCCACCTACAGCATGTCTTTGAGATGTGGGAGGAAACCGGGACACCTGGAGGAAACCCATGTGACCACAGGGAGGATACAATATCTAATTATTAATTAACATAATTAAAAATGTTGTTAAAATATACATATGTATGTATAATATTAAGTCCTAATGATTCAAAGGTCTATCTGCTAAAAATGGCCTCAAAGAAACTCTGTTGTTCAGACCACAAGCCTTGTCACCCTGCAGTCTGATAATCCACTTGAATTCCTGTTTCTGAGCATGATTTTTAAAATTGCCAGGTCTAACACTCTTATTAATCAATTCAATGACTAAAAAAGGAACTTATGGGACAGATCATTACATAATACATGGCGTGCTAAGGCATTAGTTTCATCCTCTTTGTTGATAGCATATACGTGTTCCTTTACTCTCTCTCCCTATAAGTTCTATTTGCCTTTCCTATATAAAATGACAATTTGTACAAGTTGCCAGATATACTAAGTCACACGTTGTGCAGTCAGCATAGTGATGAAACTCATACTTTTTTGTGTTGTAGATAAAGATATAAAGATGTTATTTGCCATGTAAATACAATATCTACAGCTTCTACATGGAAATGCCCCTAAACATATTGATTGAACCCTCTTATTATCTTCATTCTCATAACATAGTAATCTCTTAAGAGATCTAGTATTCTTATAGGTGTACTTAGGTCTCAGACCCACCACATCTGTGATTTTGTCATCAGTGGTTAAAATACTCCATTTCTTGGTAATGATCTCATTTATAACTTTACTGTTATTAGAAAAGGGAACGATAACCCTAACATCATGATTTCTATTATACCTAGAGTTATCTTCATTTGATTCAACATTGTTCTGTCTAAAAAATGGTTTACCTCTTCTCTTTCTATCTATGAATCTTTTATCCCTTAAACAACTACTTTCTTTTTCCTTATAGCCACGGTCTACAAGTTCTAGCTCTAATTTCTTTAAGGTTGTTTTGCATGTATCATCTGAAGCAGTCAATCTAGATATTCTAAGTCCCTGTCCTTGCACAATATGTTTATATACATGGGCAGGGTACATGCTATCGCGATGCAATATATTGTTTTTCTACAATTTTTCCTGTACATCTCAGTTTCTATCTTATCACCTTCTTTCTTTATTAGAACATCTAAAAATTCAATCTGCTCACATGAGGAGTGAACTCCAGAAATTCTGTAGTAGAGTTGATATATGCTAAAAACCTTTCAAACTCAGCCAGTGGTCCATCCCAAACCAAGAACGCATCATCCACAATATGTTTGTAATATGGCATGTGTCCTTTAGAATCACTGTTGTTCAAAATGGAGTAGTGCCCATTGCCATTCCTTTAGTTTGTAAAAAATATTCATGCTTAAAAGAAAAAACATTATTATTCAAAATCAACTCTAATAGCATGGTACACTTCATTACAGTATCATTAGGGACTCCTTTACTTGTTAAAAATAACCTAACAAAATCCAGTCCAACTTCATTCCGAATACTAGTGAGTATTCTCACAAGAGTGTCTGTTTAAAGCAGACACTAAAATCAGCACCTATTGTCACTGTCCAAGAGGGACACAAGTTGTACCCGTGGGGTTAATTTCCAATTACCCAGCCAATCATCCAAAATGCACTTAAGTAGGGTCATTGAGGGGCTCTGTCTAACATGAATTAGATGCCTGTTCCAAAGGTGAGGCAACCTCTAAGAGATAAAGCTGTCCCTCCAGCAGGTTCTGTTGATGTAGCATACCAGGTTAAGGTCCTTAGAATGAGTGACTCATGTGCCATTTGACTTGTGAATGTGCAGCATTCCCAATAAAGCAGGGTTAGAGATTGCCTTATATGCAAGGCACAGGTCACCTCTGAGTAGTCTGTATAACATAGAGTAAGGTGACAGCGATTTCAGTCTTTTCACATATGACAGATGCTGCAGACCCTGAACTTTCTTTGTAAGGAACTTTTGTGGTCTCTACAATTGCTGCAGGTGCATGGAAAGATACATACCAAAGGGAACATTGTACTCGATTATTGGCATAATGAGGGAAGAGTACGAGGGGTTATAACCTATTTTTTTCTGGAAGCGATGCCCTTGTAAGGGGCATATATATAAGATGAGCAATATAAAATGCCCTTCTTACCACTGTAGAGACATGGTGATCAAAGGTAAGGTTGCTGTCAACCTGTGTGCCTAGGTTTCTCACCACTGAATGGGTGCTGAGGGTATTGCTATTAATGTGCTAGTTTGCAGAAACATTGCACTTGCAGAAGGAGATGATAATACATTTTTTTTGCATTTACTTTAAGACCATGACTTTGGCACCAATAATCAGTCTGAGTGAGTCCCACTTGCAGGATGTTGACATTGTTAGGGGACTTAATGACCACTCTCAGTTTTCAGTCATGAGCAAACTTTGTCAACCACAGGCCTTTACTTTTTGCCTGACTTTGGAGAAGTAGATTCCAAACAATAGGGGTCCCAGACCCATTCCCTGTGGAACACCACTAGCTATTCATCTGTTGGAGGAGGTGGAATCCCCTATTTTGACTGTATGAGTTCTATCAACGAGCCAGGGTGCAACCCACCTGACAATAATTGGGTTGATACCCAAATGGGTGAGTTTAACAATGATGCCTGAGTGGGGGATTCTGTCAAAGGCCTTGGCTAAGTCTAGGTAGGCCGTGTATACATATTTACCCTCATCTAGGTTTTTGGTGACTGTCTTGAAGAAGTCCACCAAGTTTAAGAGGCATGTTTTCCCCTTGACAGAGCCAAACTGGGTGGGATCAAGTGTTTGGAGATTTCCTATATCTTTGTTGATAATATCCATGATGATTTTCTCCATGGCCTTACAGATAAGGCTGGTCAAGCTAATGGGTCTATAGTTCCTGGGGTCAGTCACTGCACCCCCTTTATGCAAAGGGATGACGGTAGCTGTTTTCCATTTTTCTGGTATGAATCTAGTGCTTAGGCTGTGATTGAAAAGAGTACCCAGTGGTGTTGCTAATTCCTGTTTTAACCCTTGTAGAACACGGCTTGGTATGTTATCTGGTCCCATCAAGGCTGTGTTTTTGGCTTTGGTGAGGGCGGTTAAGACTTGCTCCTTAGAGATACTAGGTGATGGACAGATGGAGGGGATGCTTAGGGGTATGTGTGGCAGGGCCAGGGGGTGACGTTTTCACTAAAACTGTTAGCCAGCAGGTTTGCTATATCCACAGGTTCTGCATATGTAGTACCATTAACTACAAGTTCAGCACAAATCTGGGACTTTCTTTTGAGGTTACAGATGTAACTAAAGAATGCTTTATGGTTGTCCTTAGTTGTGGAAGCTAACTGGGATTCATAGTTAGCTTTGGAGGCTTCACAGGGAGTCTTATTTGCTTGTTTAAGTTGGGGAAGGACGGTTTCAAGTTTTGAGTCTGTTCCTTCCAACTCTTAGACAGCAGCTTCTTTCTCTTATTGCATAGCCTGTTAATGGCAGATGTCCACCAGGCTGGTTTGTTCTCCCTTGAAGATCTTATTTTGGTCCTATCAGGTATGGCAGAGTCAATACAATTGTACAGATGTTCATATAAAACATTGGTGTATAACCCAACATAGGTGTCTGTTCCATCTGTGGGGGGAGGGACTACAAAGCTATTTATGCCACCTTGTAAGAGGTTGCAATTGGCCTTGGAGAAGTTTTTTAGTCTTGTTGATGCTAAGGGGGGATCTGATGTTATAGTTACTTCTAGGATTAATTTGTGGTCAGATCTCAACAGGGAGGGCAGTACACTGGGTGTGGTGCAACTGTACCCCATGTTGGTGAGCCCCAGATCCAGGATATTTGAGACACTTGTGGGGGTATCAACTAGCTGATCCAGGGCATTGGAGTTAATGAAATCCAGGAACCTCTGGACAAGTGAGTTAGAAAACGTATAATTTATCCAATCAATGGACTGGTAATTAAAGTCACCCAAAACCAGGGTATTTGATTTTATCTTGATTGACTCAAGTAGATCCAAGTAGGCTGAGTGGATGTTCTGTTTCATGCAGGGGGGTCTTATAGCTGGCAATGACTTGAAGAGGGGTCTTACCAACAGTCAATTGCACCTGAAGTAATTCCAGGAAATCATGCTGTGTAACCAGTCTAGAGATGTATTTATCTTTAATGAATGATGATATACCACCTCCCTTAGTTCTAATGCCTTCAGTTTGTGGTCTGAATGTGTGGAAGGAAATGTAACCTGGTATGGCTGGGGTGGTCTCCACAACCTTAAACCAAGTCTCTGTGACTGCACAAATGTCAGCGTCTTCCAAGGTAAGGACTGCTTCCAGTGATTGTAGTTTCAGGTTTAGACTCCTAGCATTTAGCAGCATGACCTTGTGGCTGTTTTTAGAGGGCAGTTTTACATCGGGAATTTTGTTCTTGTGACATTTCCTAAAAAATGCACTATAGGGGTGGCAAGACCCTTAGCCAGTAGCCAAAATCCCAGGGGTGACAGATAAAGACCATCTCTGGTGGCAAAGCGTCATGGTCTGTCCACCATATCATCCCAGGATGACAGATACTGGATCCTCTTACAAAGACACCAGAAACTTAGCCAGTTGTTGAAGTTAATAATTTTTTGTTTGCATTGTGGCATCTTCCTAGGCAAAGGTAAAATGCTGCTCAAGGCCAGGGAACATGCCTGTCTGAGACACATAATCAGAGAGCTCAGTCATGTCTCTTTTCATATAGTCCAGTGAGGTACATCTGAAGCCATTCACACCAATATGGACTATGACGGAGACATAACAGTACCTGTTGTGAAGAGACTTGTGTGCATGTGTGATGTGGCGGATCTTGACACGTGACAGACAGCTGACCATGACCTTTTCCTTATCCAGCCTCGTGAGAAGGACATCTGTGTGCCTCACAATGGAGATGACTATAACTAAGATGTTTGGTTTTGTGTGATGCCTTAGGGGCTTGTCTGATGAGACACAGATGTTATGTGTACTATGTTCTACAGGGGATGTATTATGTGAAATGTGTTTGTATTTGGAAGGTCTCTGATGTTTAGGTAAGCTTCTGGTAAGGACCTCCACATATGTAGGTTTATGTGTTGTTGATTTGGTTGGTGCAGCAGGTGAGGTGTACATGCTGAATACAGTAGTGTCAGATGTACTGACTGGTGAGTGAGAGAGCCTGAATTCTAGGTTCTTAATATAGACACATCTCTCACATATTGAATTTGTGTGAACTAGAAAAAGTGGGTTATTAGTGTACATGAGGCAATTGTTACATTGTCTCAGGATGCTCATGTCAACCAGGCTGGCTGGAGAAACTGTGGGAAATTGTGTATCCATAATGTTAGGTAAGTTAATGTTGTCAGAAACAGGGAGAGGACAGGAAAGACCAGGTAAAGTGAGGACAGGAGAAGTGGTAAAAAAATATGAAGGGCTCGTGGGAAGGATCTGTGTTGGTACGTCAGTAGCTTTACTGAATGTATCACCTGTCAGTAAGGCACAATCATGAGAACTAACAGATGGAGGACCAGCATAGTACTAAGGGAAAATTTGTGGGAAAAAATGTTTGCGTCTATAACTGCCAATGGCATTAACCCATGCACATGCGGTGCTTATTTAACAAATGTGAGCAAACTGATTTAAACAAATTAACCAATAAAAAACTCAAAACTAAGTCCTGTTCCAGCAACCTTCAATCAGATGAATGCTAACTGCACTCTCCTGCCACAAGAGTGCAGGGGAACCCTCTCCAACAGAAGACAGTCTGGATTAGTGATCAAGTTATCCAAACAGAATTAGATCCAACAGGTCTGAATGTAGTCTATGCTACAGCAAAGAAAGTGCAACAGTTTACACACTGCCTGCATGGAGCTTTACGTTGCTCAGCTTTTAGTTAAAAAAAATTTCTTCTATTTTTAAACTGTAGCAAATAGTACCCCACATATTCCTGCTACAGATTAGACCACACACTAAGTGCTTCAGCACTCAGGTTTGACTGTAAATGCAATACCAGCTTATAAAGAAAGATCAGAATCGGCTTATCACAAAACCCACCACTTCGCATCTGGGGCAGTTGCCATTTGCTCTATGCTACTGATAAGAGGTTATTGAATGCCTCAAGAAAATATGTGGAAATTGTACAAGAGTGCAAAAAGCAAATTTGTATTCAAAGAGTTTAAGTGCAAGTCTGAAAGTGCAAGAGTGAACCCCAGGATTCTCAACGGTATGTTTTTTTTTTATTTGAAAGTGTTTTGTAGTGGTTTATTTTCTTATGTTTGATAGCATGCTTTGTATGAGTAGCATAGCTAGGGTGGGAGAGAGGGGCACCTGCCCCAGGTGCAAAGTTTTGGGGGGCACAATTAGCCAATCCTAATCTGTCTTTAATGCAGTTATGGTCATACTCCGCTGTAGCACTCCATATGTTGTCTAAACTGCAGCAACTGCTTTCTACATTGTAGCAAGCAGTTGCTACAGTTTAAACATAAAAGAATGAAAAAAAATTTTTTTAGCTAAAATCTGAGCACTAAAATGTGCTGTACAGGCACGGCATAAACTGTAACAAATGTTGAATGGCTGGGACGGGGTGGGGGGGATTGTTGTACATCAGGCCATCTGGTTGGTGTTCCAGTAGAATGAATGTCTGTTTTTTTATCTTCAGTTGATGGATTTGCCTGTAATTAGACAGTTGCTGCAATGTAATGGTCGGCTTAATAAAGTGCTTTTTTGCTCTTCACTTAAAGAGCTGAGGGGGGTGGGGTTCTGGGCCATGGTACCTCTGCAGGATGGAGGTGGTGGTGTCCTGGACGATGGTACCTACACAGGATGGAGAAGGTGGGGTTCTGGGCCACAGCACCTACACAGGACAAAGGAGATGGAGTTTTGGGCCATGTTACCATTACAGGATGGGGGGGGGTGTTCTCTGGGCCATGGTACTTGCACAGGATGGAGGAGGTGGGGTTCCGGGCCATGGTACCTGCACAGGACAGAGGGGGTGGGGTTCTGGGCCACTGTACCTACACAGGATTGGGGAGATGGGGATCTGGGTCATGGTACCTGCACAGGATGGAGGGGGCTGGTGTTCTGGGCCATGGTACCTGCACAAGATGGAAGAAGGGTGGTGTTTTGGGGCATGGTACTGGCACAGGATGGAGGGAGGTGTGCTCTGGGCCATGGTACCCACACAGGACAGAGGGAGGTGAGGTTCTGAGCCATGGTACCTGCACAGGAAGGAGGAGGTGGTGTGCTGGGCCATGGTACTTGCACAGGACAGAGGAGATGGGGTTCTGGACCATGGTACCTACACAGGATGGAGGAGGTGGGGTTCTGGGCCATGGTACCTGCACAGAATGGAGGGGGGTGGTGTTCTGGGCTTTGGTACCTACACAGGACAAAAGAGGTGGGGTTCTGGGCCATGTTACTTGCACAGGACAGAAGGGTGGCAGAGTAGCAAACCCCTCGTACCCCACACATTCCTACATTTCTGAATATATTAATTACAAAATCATGTAACCCCAGGGGAATGGAAATACTTTCCTTCTCCTACAGTTTTGTGATCTTACTGTAAACACTGACTGATTTTTGGTATAACCTGGATTCATTTAAACCTATTATTATTTCTCATTTCATTACAAAAAAAGTATTGATTTAACCCGTGTATCCCACTTCTGCTTTACAGATTTTTTTGTGGGAATCATACAGCTGTCTGAAACTCAGATCTTTTAAATACAAAGTTCTGAGAATTAATTTTTGAACTGCGGTATGCAATTATTCTTACTCCAAAGGTGTGGTCACTAAGGAGCAAGGATAATAAATTGAAGGGTGCAGATTCCTCTCTAATGGAAACATGAGGCAAAACCCCTTACATACCTCTCAACTGTACAGATTTTTGCAAAATGTCCAGATTTTTGCCTCAACTTTTTGGTCTGTTTTTCATAAAATTGTGGTTTTCTGGTAAATTAGTGGCAAATCATTAAAGAATAAAGTCATTAAATAATAACAGACATTTGAGTTTTAGACTTCATACCCTTCAGAAAATTAATGCTAATGCAACACCTATTATTCTATTAAATTTCTAAGAGCAATATTTGAAATGGTCTCTACTTTTGGGCCTTTGTCCCACTTTTATTTATAAGATTGTCCAGATTTCTTGCTCTAAGAGGTAAGACCCCTTACAAAGATCAGCTGATGTCTTTGGGCTTTTCCCGGTTAGGGGTCGCCACAGCAGAACTCCGGTCCGCTAATGATTGGCAGTTGATTTTTACATACCGGCTTGCCAGGCCTGACGCACAACCTTCAATGAAGGTACGCCCATTCACGCATGTCTCCACGCAGAAGATGCTCTAGCTGACAATCGAACCGGACACCATCTTACTGTGAGGCGACAATGCTACCGCAGTACCACCACCGCAGGCTATTTTAACACAGTAGCATTTTGATCTTAGAATTATATATGCCAGAATTATGGTACTCAAAAAAAATGGTCATACTCTGTAAAGGCTTTTGAGCCGAGGAGCTAGAGAGAGAGAAGTTTGGTAATAAAGCTATCTTAATATATTCCTGACCATATTTATTGTGGTTGCTGCTTGGATATTCATTTTTTGTGGTTGTTGCAACTTATCATACCCATTTAAGGATTTTGTTCTACTGTGTTAATGGCTTAATTTATGTAGTTTGATGGTTTGTGTTGATTTATTGTTTTAGTTCCTAGAAAACATGTGGGAGAAATGTAGTCTTCAACCTTTCAGTATTCAGACTTGTGAGCATATATCTCATCTTCTTAACACAAGAAATCTGTACAAAGCCAAACACAATGGAGAGCAGGGACAAAGGCCCAAAACTAGGGACAAATTTTAAATATTGCTGTTAAAAATGTAGAAAGTTGCAAGGCTATAAAGGCAAAAACTCAAATATCTGTCATTATTTAATGACATCAATCCTCAATGATTTGCCAGAACACCACAAATGTTATGAGGGACAGATCAAAAATATGAGGCAAACATCTGGACATTCTGATGAAATATGTACAGTTGAAAGGTATAATTGTGATTTTTATCCATTGTCACAATATTTAAAGTACATAGGTCATAAGCCAGTGTCATCTAAAAAAATTCCCACCATACATATCAACCTCGTAGCACAAGAAATCTGGACAAAGCCAGAAATATTGGGAGGACAAAGGCTTAAAACTAGGGACGATTTTTGAACATTGCTCTTATAAACATAAAAGTTGTTAGAATAAAAGGTTTTGTGTTACTTTGTATTTTCTGAAGGATAGGAATATGAAATATCAGTCATTATTTAGTGAATTCAGTCCTTACTGATTTGCCAGAAAAAAAAAGCAAACAGATTTTATGAGGAAGGGACCAAGCAATATTAGGCAAAGGTGCTTCTGTCTTGTCATTTTTCATCTTCCAGTTCTTCTGAGTCAATACCATGGTCTTTTTTGTCTCACTTCTTCTGAGTTGCCCCTTTTTCATTTTCTGTTAAGCTGCCAAATGTGGACTGTAGCTAACTTCTGAAGACCATCTCTTGCTTGAAATGACAACTTGGGTAGCTCTTATATTGCATTATATAACAGCATTTACTAAATTTAATTTACTAAATTTGCACCTGAAAATTGATTGTTCCTGACAGGTAAAAAAAAGAGTGTTTTTTTTTTACTTACTATAGCATTTTTGCTCAGTGTTTTTGTCCTTGCTGTCTGTGGATTATCATTTCCTCTGCCAGCATATCACATATTCATTCCCCACTACCTAAGTGAATATAGCTCAGGAGTGCCCATCATTTAGACAGCTATCAGAGGTGGTTCACGCTTTTTCTGATTAAGCACTATCTCCCAACATGCACATGGCAAATTGGGAAAGGGACATGCAAAGGGTTTACCATGGAGGATGTCACCTTACTCCACCACTTGCATAAGGGGTATTCCCTCCAAACAGTCCTGCCCTTCTCTTTGAAGCACTTTGCAGTGGTTACCCATTTTTCTTCTGTGGAAATTGCTCTTCTTTGCTGCTGAGTATGAACAAACCTTCTCCGATTCCCAGTAGAGGCAAGTGGTCCATGCCTCTTCACCTTTTCCCCTCTCTGTGCAGCATAAGGGATGCTAATCAGACCCTGGTCACATGGGTCACAGTTTGGCCACCATCATTATGTGCCATGGAGCCATGCTTCAGTTATAATTTTCATTGCATGGACCAGTAACTGTAGCTCACCTTAATGCAGAAATGTGCTCTGAATTTTGAGGCATTATAAAAGAAATAATTAAATAATTTCAAAAGTTGGTTTACCACACTGAAGGATTATTTATTTTGTATTTACACTTTGTTGAGGAGATTAGTCCTATTGGACCAATTGGCTCTTTTCATAGTAGGCCTAAGGCTGCATTCATAATAACTTGGGGAAATTTGGTCAGGGCACCAGGGAGCTTCTCCTACTTATTTTTTTAAGTGCTGCGGGATCTTTTATATCCACCCGCGCTACCACCAACTCAAGCAGATAAGTTCTCAGTTTAACATTTCATTCAAAGAGACATTTGCAATTCAACAGTTTATACTTCCTATTGCATCACTTGCAAGGAACTAGGTCTAGAAGTAGCTCATGAGTTGTTGTATATCTAAAAACCCTGTAAATGTTTATAATAGCAGAATGCTCAAATTATCTGTGGTATAACCCAGTTATTCCCATTAGAGGTAATATATAGTTATCGACACTGGGATGGATAAGGCAAATCTATAACCAAATGGAATAGATTATTTTGAGCACAAAAAGGGAATTATGCTAGGCTTAAAATGGCCACAAGGACAGCTAGCCTAGTATTTACCTATGAACCTATGTGGAAGCACTGTGCAAGAATGCCTTTCCATCATGGAGTAGGTAAGGTATCACAGGGACAAGAAAGACTGCAAGAACCAATATTGGACCAAAGGAAACAAGAGTTACTATACTACAAAACTTTTCTGTTATCCCATTACATCGTTTTGTTATGACTTTGAGACTATAATCCTGCAACATTTGGTCTTTGTTTGCCTTTCCTGCAACAAAATCTTCAAAATCAATGGTCAGCCATAAACTAAAGCACAGCAGAAAACACAAGTACGTCCTATAATACTTTGTCATTTTCAGAGTTCTGTTTTTTATCACAGTAACCTGGTCTTAAAAGGAACCTTCTATTTGTGTTCACTCACCCTAACGTATATTAAAGTGTTGTTTTTGTGTCCATTCTCCCTGACAGATATTAACTGTTCTTACTTCTTGGCATATAACCACATCAACAATATCTGTTTTTATTTAATTTTGAAGATGTGCTTCACTCAAATATCAAAATGACAAATTCATTCTCAAATCTGTGTACCTTTATTCCAAAATATGTAATTGTCATGTAAAAGACATACCCCGGGATTCAAGAAGTTCAATACAAGGACGGTTTTAGCCTTGCGCTGAGCGTCCTCACTACAGATGGCGCAGCAGCACCATACGAATATGTATGAGGGCGCGCAGCCGCAACCTTGACATGTACAGGAAACATGTGCGAGTGCAGGGGGCATGTACAAGTGCTCTATGGAGGTGTAAACATACCCCGACACTTGCAAAACCCACTATGCCTACTAGTAGAGCCCGCCCCTAATAGTAAGTCAGTAATTCAGTGTCTGTGGATACCGAAATGTATGCCAAGCATACAAGAGTGTCCACGAACAGTGAAATAAACTCGAAGTAGTAAACACACAAGCACTTAGTGGAATGTTGAGCCCTGTCCCTAGAACTTTCACAGTTAGATTCCCTAGCCCTGTGTCCCTACTATACATTCGAATTGCTGCAATATCGAAGGTGTAAGCAAAGTGCAGCATGTCTGCACGTTGCTGCCCTCCGACGAGCGTAGCTTACAAATCATATTCATTCAAATAGAGAAAAACATGCAGAATCAATGTAAGTGTCAATAGTGAAGTGTTTAGAGCATCCACCCAACAAAAAGGCATTCACGGTTCGAGCCCAACAATAGCACATATCATTTTCCATGTGAAATGAATGTCATTTTGCTGTAAAACCGACATAAGAGTATCGCATGAGATATTTAACTTAAATATCATTCAAGCAAAGTGGCACTGTCATAATAAATAAGGTTCTAGTAAGCAGGTGTAAGCACAAATAAGCAGCAGTAAACACATATAAGTACCAGTAAGTAAGTCTGAGTGCACATGCACAGGTCTAAGCAGTGCCCAGCATAGGAAATGTATATAAGTATATACAGATATATCTATATATATATATATATATATATATATATATATATATATATATATATAAAGAAAAAAACGACATAACAATAAAGTATACAAAAGGAATGAGAAGGGAATCAACAGCAACCCCAGTATTATATAGCGCTGTCAGTGTATGTCATATCCAGCTGGGCAGGAGTGAGCAAAGCACTGATACTCACACTACAGGCAGGATATTACCAGTAGGAGTAACATTGTTGATTTGCTAAGTTTACTTTACACACAGAGGGTAGTCCCTGGTGGGACCACCCAAAGATTGATAGGATAATTGTCCATCCGACCATTACACAAGCAAGGGCAGGTATGTTCAAGGACTAAATGGTGGGAGAGCCTGTGAATACATGGGTTGGGACAACATACATGTAGGGCCTCTAATGCTCGTGAGAGGACAATGTGTGGAGGTGTGTCATGGCTGCGATAACAAGTGGACAATGGATGCTATGCATGTATTTTGAACACAGGTGGGGTGGAGGAACTATGGGTATGAAATTATGGAGCCAGGCATGCCAGGGTTGGATGGGCTGGTTCTAATTGGACCGTCTTGTGGAGGTCAGTGAGTTTGTTATAAGTATATATGCATACACACATGCAGAAGTACATTCTGTGTAACACATTCATTCCATTTGCAGACATAAATTACATGAATGTGCCCTTACAAACCTTGACAGTAGATAGAATAATAGGTTGTGCAGAAGAGGGACGGGACGAAACTGCTAAAACACAGACGTGTGTACAATGTCCGAAGTCAGTGCTGTGCTGAAGATAATCAAATGTGAGGACTTTCCCACACATGGAATCATTCCTGTGATCTGCCTGCTACTGCAATACCAATTACTAAACTGGACTATTTGTAAAAGAAATACGCCGAACATGTAGATAATTAGGCTCTCATGTGTAATGTGTGTGTTACCACATAGTCATACATATTAATTTATTGTAGAGTCATGTTAACGGGAGTAAGGATGTAATGAAGTATAGAGTCTAATCTTGACATAAACACATGCGTGTCCCATGTGGGACAACCCAAAAATTGCTCATATTATTCTTTTGGTCGCTCATGTCATCAATGTTTGTGGACTAAACATCTGGGAGTTCTGAGGATACGTGGAGTGAGTCAACCGATGGGATGGGTCTATAGAAGGAGGGAGTGGCCAATGTGTAGTGGTGTGGATACACCACGAATCTGACTGGAGAATGGATGACTGCAGTGTTAGGGAGGCATTGGGGTATGTGTTTGGGGAACCAGGAGCCATGGGTATATGGGTAGATATGCAAATGAAGCTGCACAACAATAGTGTATTGGTTAGAGCAACCGCCTAACGAACAGACATTCCCATACCGAATCCCACTGTATCACATACCATTTACCATCAGTAATCTGTACATGAACATATTGCGACATCTGTCTGCTGTATAACCTGCAAAATATCAGTTAAAAGTTAACTGGAGTAAAGTGTCAGTGTCATAATGAAGAAGGCACTAGTAAGCAGGTCAAGCATATATAAACACCAGTAAGCATGTGTAAATGTGTTTGCATGGGCTATGTATTGCTTTACAAACATGTATGTATATATATATATATATATGTAGATATATATATATATATATATATATATATATATATATATATATATATGTATATAGGACATTTCACCAAATGCACAATTCACCAAAAGTTAAATTAATGTGCACTTTTCACTGAAAGCACAATTCACCGAAACACATTTCACCAAAAGTGGTATATGGCCTTGTCCCCACTGTACTGCGACCCTGGAGTTGGTATATATAGTAAGGGGGGGGGTGTTAAACTATATACATGAATACTTGAAATTGAAATATATTACTCTTATCCAAACATAATATATACTTTAAATATGTGGGGGGTTCCGCCCACCACACCCCCCGATGTGAGGGGGGTGGTGCCCCCAACACACCCCCTACTATATATACCAACTCCAGGGTCGCACTACAGTGGGGACAAGGCCATATATCACTTTTGGTGAAATGTATTTCGGTGAATTGTGTTTTCGGTGAATTGTGCTTTCAGTGATTTGTGTTCGGTGATATGAGTTTCGATGAATATATATATATATATATATATATATATATATATATGTGTGTGTGTGCGTGTGTGTGTGTGTGTGTGTGTGTGTGTGTATGTGTGTGTGTGTGTGTGTGTGTGTGTGTGTGTGTGTGTGTGTGTGTGTGTGTGTGTGTGCGCGTAGATATACACAGATATAAAGCTATGATAGGAAACAGCACACAAGAATGACATATGTTCACAGGCTATGCCAATGGAAGTGAGGAGCCCAAGCAAGAAACATGAAACACATAGCATGACCTTCTACCCCCCCCCCTGCCAGACACAGGAAACATACACACAAACAATGTAAAGAGTCCACTGCTCCCCAGACCATAGGCAGGATACAACCGGGGGGGTACACAGTGCACCCGTGAATTCTACTCTTGGAACAGAGACAGAAATTGCCAAGACCAAAAGAAGGTGATAGACTGACCATTCTGGCTGAGGTGTATACATACTCAGAATACAAGGGTGGGAAACCCTGATGACCCATGGGCCAAGACAATTGTATGAAATGGGTCCCGTGAAGTGGAGAGTGGGCAGCATGTAGTGGTGTGTCCAGAACAGACCAGGACCCAGAGTAAGGATGGGTGCTGTTGAGGAGATGCGGGTGGGGGAACTATGGGTAGCTACTTATGTGTGTAGGTGTGCAGGTGTTGGCTGATGTGGGCCTATATGGACAGTCCTAGGGATGTAAGAGAATGCGTTCATTGGGCAGAGGCGTTATGCAACAAGCAGCCACACCCACTACGAGTCCCACTGCAGCAAAGTGTAATCTATATGGTAAGGAACAGAATAACCAGATGTAGATGTATATATGTAGAGGTATGTGTGTGTATATCTACCCATAGCAACATAGAGATAAGCCTCTCCCACTCCGTAGTAAAAATGTATACATGCAGAGACAGAATAAGGATACATACCCACATATAAATATATACATATGAGGACACCCATAGACCCATATGTTGTGAGATATATATATATATATATATATATATATATATATAGATATATATATATATGTATATATATATATATATATATATATATATATATATATATATATATATATAGACAGCAACATATAAATATACATGTATGCATACATATACAGATATATCTGTATATAGTAACGTAAATAGATATATATATGTGACTGTAAATATGCACATATATAGCTAGGGTATGATACAGCAGTTACGAGTAACATATATTTACAGGCCATGCATATGGTGGTGAGGAGTCCAATAAACAAACATGTAACACATAGTATCAATCCCCCCCCCAGCTAGGCCGGTGAGACATACAGACACACAATAAAGGTAAACACACCACTGCTTCCCAGACCACTGGCAGGATACTACCAGTGGGAGAGATCTGCAAGGTCTACACTTGAAACATAGACATCAATGTCCCTTGTGGGACACCAAAAATTAATGATCGGAGGCAGTCCTGGTAATGACTTATCAAACCAGGCTGTAGATATACACGGACCAGTAGGTTGTGCAAGCCTGATAACCCATGGGTCGACACAACATACGACATGTGTCCTGACATGGGGAGAGTGGGCAGTGTGTAGTGGTGTGTTTATATCCCACCTGCACCCACAGTAAGGATGAGTTCTATAGAGGAGTGGCAGGTGGGGGAACTATGGGTATGCAATTATGGGCCTAGGCATGCAGGTGTTGGCTGGCGCAGTCATATTAGGACCACCCCCGGGGATGTAAGTAATATTCTGAAATAGGCATAGCTTACACCCATACCTCTCAACCCCTAAGAGCACATCCATTGGACAGGCCATAAACTATTGGGGGAACAAATAGGGACCATACCTCTGAAATGTCCCCAATTTCCGGGGACGTCCCTGATTTCGACTCAGTTTCTAACTCTGTCCCACTTAAACCCTCCTAAAACTAGTGACATTTGGAGGAAAGGTGGTGAATTACACGTAATGAATAACGACAACAATTAAGAGTTATAAACATCATTTACCTCAGAAAATGTGTATAAATTCATATGTTCTGAGTCTGTCAATGTGTCAGGTTAATAGCACCAATAATTTAAATGTGTCCCTGATGTTGTTATGCCGTGTCCCTGATTCAGTTTGTATATTTCCCCAATCGTATGAAAGGTCTGATAGAGACAGAAAACACATATTCCACTGACAACCTTAGAAAAATGATAGAATATTAAGTATGCAGTAGCATGACTTGGCTGAAGGATGTGGATTCTAAAACCCAATTACTTGTCTGTATTGAAAAGTTTCAGTTCCCATGTATTAGCCAGACAGGTGCAGATTGTAAGAGGAACACACCAATAATATGAATCAAACTCTGGACAGGCTACGGATTCCGTACAGTCGAATGGCATGCTATCGCCTAATGGGCAGCCATTCCTGATAGTGTAGGCATGTAATCCAATGTAATAGGCATTACAAGGTAATATCGTAGTCCTCACTCCCACCCAGAGGATTGCGTGTCAGATGCAAACACCAAATGCAGTGCATTTGCAAGTGCGGGAGCAAGCGGGTGTAAGCCTATTTGGCCACCAGTATGCGAGTATTACACTGGTAAAGCAATGTAGAGGCTAACTGAGTACAAGAAACTGTAACCAGAGGTTAGCATTGCTTAGCACCGCACAAACCCACTCACACCTGCTCACAATTGCTTTAATGTGCCTTAATCACTCTGTATCCAACGGCCCTGTTCTGCCCTGCAACAAAATAAATGGTCTCTGCAAGGCTCAAAACAAGGACCTTGCACACACAGCTATTGTGATTTACCACTAAGCCATGGCAGATATACAGACATCGGACCTTATCACAAACATATCATCCAGCGCAGTCATTCAACAATATAGAAAATGTATTCCATCATGTAGATGTATGTGTGTGTGTTTATGTCCAGATATAGATACATACATATATATAGATATATCAGGAACATCCCATGTGACAACAAAGCATTACAAAGGAATGAAAAGGGAAACACCAGCAACGCCTGTATTATGCAGTGGTGTTGTCCTATGTAATATCAAGACTCCCTCATTCAGACATGTGTCATCATACAAGCAAACATTTATACATTGGCCGTATACATCACTCTGTGCATGTTATTAACATTAACACAACAGTTCCTGTCCAATCACTATGTGAGAACAGTACTCTTGCAAGGTGCTGTGTGCGATATCATCATCATGATAAAGGTAAATGGGGTAACCATAGAGGGACCGGTAGTGTTGTGTGTACAATGGGGTCGTCCACATCACATGTACCTGGAACATTTAGAAGTCATGTGCATACTAGGATCGTGCACCTGAGAGACAGGGGTGAGGACAACTGGAGTATGTTGTGATGCATATTAAAAGGGTTACATGTGTCCAGTGGACACGTGTGTGAAATGGACAGCTATGTATGGGGCAAATGTTGTTCTAGGAACCGATTGGACTTTTGTTTCTGTAAGGTGAGAGTGGGATGTGGAGGAAGGAGAGTAGGTATGCTTGTTGAGGATAGGTAGGGTAGAATGACAGACAAGACAGCATACAGGGTCGGTATATGACACATGCGGGGGGATACATCTCAGACTGGGAGGGTGTTCGGCATTCACAAGCCCATGAGCCCCCAGATGGAAACAGTGGAACGGAGGTCCCCAGCCATGGGCAGCCACCACTGCACCAAAACAGCTGCAAAGATGGCAGTGCTGGGGGCTGTCTAGGAGGTGCAGCCACACCCTGTAAATGTGACACTCTGCCCTTGAGCTGGCGTATCTGGCCTCAAAGCCCCTTACTGAGCCCCCTATGCACCACGTCTGGGACTGTACGACAGCAGACATGTTCCTGTCTGGACCTGTTTCCAGGGGGGACAAGCCCCATCCAGAAGGTGGTGCAGAGCCAACAGAGGTAGAGGTCCAAGGCTGGGCCCCAGATATGCTGGTGCCCGGTGCCATGGCCAGCTGAAGTGAGACAGGAGGTTTTGCCAGGACCTCCAAACCCATACAGCCTATGGTGTTGCAGTTTAAACACAGATATGGCTTAGTAATAGTCAACAGCATTCAGGTCTACTTACAACAGCATGCATAGATATGACCATCAACCCAACACAACTGATGGTATACATTTGCAGAGGGAGCACAACACATGCATATATACTGCATGACATCTGTACAAAGTGTAGAAGACCTGTGACTGCAGCTATGAACAGTGGCCCATTATTGGCATGTTACTGAGATCCCCAGACAGTGTCTGTCATACCACTGTTTCATGTGGCATATGTCCAGTCAGGGATGTGATGGCAGTAACTCATCGCTATCACCATGTACTGACTGCAATCCTCACACTATGCTCCTGCTGTTTACAGATGTGTGTTGAGTGAGTAACACAGGAAACAAATAGTTCCACTCACTGACCAGTCCACAGATGGCCCTACAGATGGGGGTCCCTCATAAACAGAGCACTGTCTTGTCAGTTTTAAACATGCAGAATAGCCATTACCTCACACAACTTGTTAAACAGGCAGTAGTCTCAATGAAGCATCGCTACACTTACATGCTGTAGTCATGTCTGGCACATCATCCTCCTGTCTTTAGGCTATTTCCCACTGTGTATGTTGTTTGAGGAACATCCAGATATCATCTGTGATGCCGTTTACCAAACACCAGATCCAGGTGTCACTCACAGCGACTGTCATGGGCAAACACCAACATGATGTTCCTAGATATTGTACTGTGTTTTTCATGCGAATGGCTATGGGAACATCATCACAGCTGTTCCACATGCAATCAGCTAGAGGAGGACTGCAATAGGTGCAGAGGCCATCACCTGATCATGACCATCACTTATTTATATATATATATATATATATATATATATATATATATATATATATATGTATATGGCTATGGCTGTGTCTTTGTATATGCATATATATATATATATATATATATATATATATATATATATATATATAGATATATATATATATATTTATGCATATACACAGACACAGCCATATATATATATATATATATATATATATATATATATATAGAGATATATATATATATATATATATATATATATATATATATACACACACACACACACACACACACACACACACACACACACACACACACACACACACACACACACACACACATCTGAACACCCTTTGTGACACAGAAGGGTTCCAAAGGAACTGACGTGTATAGAAAACAGAGGTATCTCCTGTGTTATAACATTTAAATCATAAGCAGTTCACCAGAGAAGGGATGGTTGTTGTGTATGTGGAGTTTGGGGTGGGCAATGATGGCTAATGTAATCTACCCAGTGGATTGTGGAGTTAGGGTGGGGGAATGATGGGTATGGACCTACACTTGGCGACTACTTCTGTGTCCTTGCTCGACAGTGGCACAGGAAAATAACATACCCAGCTGTAGTCATGCTTGACTGTGTATTCTTTACCATTCCTAACTATGTAATAATTTGTAGACACCGGTCACCACAGATGGCTACCATGGTGTGCTAAAAGACATTACACATGTGTATGCCTGGCAACAGGGTAGTCACACACACAAACACGCACACACTTGCCAATATTGTGCATATACGTCGTGCCTGTGTAAAGGTAACTAGTACAGTGGTATGCAGTTGGGGTATGTGCCACAGAACACATACAATTACACTTACTGTTTCCACGTCTGAGCTGGGTGACATCACAGGACCGATAACTTGCAGTGGGGAGAGGAAAGAGAGAGATTTAGCGGTTGACATGGATAAAGGCCAGTGCCAAAGGAGGTATCGCTTTGGAATGCAGCAAAACCCACTGCCATGACAGGATGCAGACACAAATACACACACAGACAACCCCACTCAGCCATTTGCTGACACACACACTCAGGCTTTTGCTGAGACACACACACACAAACACACTCAGCCATTTGCTGACACACACACGCAGGCATTTGCTGTCACACACACACAAACACACGCACACAGTTGCCAGTGGTGGGATCAGAACTCCTGCCAATCTAAAGTTCACTATTACAGTACTACGCAGTTATGAGATGTGCCACATATATTACACATTCCAAGGCAGTCAGACTGCCCTTCTACAATTGAGGACAACAACAGGGAGACTGACAGTCACGAAGTACATAGCTGTAGACCTGTGTGTTTAAAGTAGATATTACAACCTGTATGCACAAACAAGACACATCATACGCAGGTAGGCCTGAGAGGTATAGTTGTAGCACAACAGGAACCTGAACTGGAGTATGGCCATCTATGGAATGGACAACAACTATCACTATACAGGGTTACAGTGGGCATGCTCATACACTTAGTAGCACAGGGCCTTTTGGGATGCACTATGACTACAACTACACAAGGTTATACTGAGCATGCTCATACACTTAGTAACAAAGGGCTTGTTGGATGCACTGACTGAACGACGTGCCTTCAACACAGAGCAAGTGCATTCATATTACACTTGTGTGTGGATAATACCTAGGTCACATTTACCCATATAGACGCATTCTACGGCAAATGTCCTACACACAGAAGTAACACCCTGACACCTACATGACAATTGCATTGGATGCTTATGCTAACCCGTGCTAGATGTGTGACTTTAGTAATACATTTGCTCAATGTAGAATGTACAATGGGGAATACCGACATCTGTGCAGTGAGGAACACCTGGGTGAAGGCTCTGTAGTGCACAATTGCACTACCACCATATAACTCAGATCCAGACATGTGGGCCATAACAGTGGTATGGACAATGCCAGGTGGTGGTGTACACATATTCATAAAGGCTACTCACATGTAAAGACCACTACTCCAACATAACACATCACAGATGAGTCAGGTACAGGTGACAGTGGCAAATGCTGCATTCTAGGTTGTATTCTCATATACATCCACCACCTTGTTCCCAGACTACCATCACACATCCATATGTGGTATGACATAGTATGGTAGACCACCAGATAACCCTCGATTGGTGGACTGTACCTAGGCCTACATCAACTGTGCAAAGTACCCATGTACAGACACAGCTGCATAATGTGTTATGCAATGCAATAATACCACTGTTTGCAACCAGCTCAGTTGTACACATACCAGGGTCCTTCGGATGTTGTCAGCATTAACACGGTTGACTGTTGCTGTACACCAGTAAACAACACCCTCTTGGTTGGATAAGACCTAGCCGGACCTGCCTTGGATATGTACATCCCACACTCATACAACATAAATTACATTACCATAGCTTTCGTTTACCTTTCTACATACAGGTGGCTACAGTCATTACACACATGCACATGACAGATAGCATGCTAACAGTTTATAAGGTTCGATATCTATGTTGACAGAGGTAATATCCCTTCCTCTACCGGTCACCCATGACATCTATCATATCATACAACATCCCATGTGGCATGTATGTCTTTAGACATGTCCACCTAATGCAATGCCTACAAACATACCCAAATAACAGGACCATAGGACCTACACAAGGCCTGTATTGACAGACTCAGGGAAATCCAGCTCTGCACTGTATGTTCCTGAGTAGTCACAGGTGATATGTTCATGACATGTACAGCCATGTGTGGCCACAGCTCCTACATATATCTCGTGTCAACAATTGCAAGCCATGCATGCTGTGTGCTGTCTGGACATTAGCCTTAGTATCACAATAGCCAGTACATGCTGGGGTGAGATGTTTACAAGCCACAGACCTTGCACATGCTTGAATGAGTGTACTGGCTAGCTCTAACAGAGTACATTGCTCTCACTCTTCCAGTACACATGAGGTGTGTGTGGCAAATATGATATGCTCACTGTTGACCATTACAGTCCCCTGGCTTCACCATGGCATTGTCAAGTAACAGTTTGTAGGAGCATGACATGGAATAATGCTGTGTGTGTCATGCTGATGTGTGCTGTTGTAATATATGTACACTTGGCTACTCAGTGAAAGTGGTGGTGTCCTACCAGTACATGAATACAACATCCATTATGGTGTAATGCTCTGCTATGTTTCACACATGGTGTGGGGAAAGTGTGGAATGTATCCTCTTGACCTGCTAGTGCATGTACTGATGTAGAACGCATATGTGTACATGCATTGCTGTTTGTGTAGATTCCATGCCTGTGCAGTGTCTGATGTCTGAAGGTGACTGTTGTCTTAGTACATCATGCTGTTGCAATACAGCCTCAACATTGCCAACTGCAGATGGTGTACAGTAAACCATACATGATGTATGGACAGATGTTTGGACATGACTACTAAGTGGTGGGGCTTCTTTGCAGATGAATGATTACTGAGGACAACTCACTGGTGTGTTACAACCAGCCCTACAATAACCAGCATACCTGCTAAGGTCAGGTTTTGTTAATTGAAGTGGAAGACAGGCAATGTAGAATGCTGTAAGGGTGACACTGAAGGCAAACCCCATGACACCTGTAACAGTAATGCTTCCCCTGTGCATATATTGTGCATATATTAGCACAGTTGTCAAAGGAAAGAGTCAGTAAGCATTGTATCGGATGTGATAGTGCTGTACTGTTGTAGTACCTATCTTGAGATAGGCAGGTGTTTGATTAACAGTACTGGCACGTGTGGGTGTGTGTCCATATATGTCATGTATGGTTGGGAACACATCTCACATGTTATCACTCTCCTGAACACTATTGTTGATACCAGTACAGAGTAAAGTGTATAAAGAAAGGCATAGGCAGGTGGTTAAACCTCACACATGTAAAGTATCTGTATGTGTGTGACATAGGTGTATATCTTTGTGAATGCTAGTGTGTGTGTGTGTGTGTGTGTGTGTGTGTGTGTGTGTGTGTGTGTGTGTGTGTGTGTGTGTGTGTGGCTGTCTGTGTGTATGGCTGTCCGGTTCCTGGAGTGTGGCTGTATTTTACCATAGTGAAATGTTAATGCCACCTCCCCCCCATCCACTCAAAGCAGTCTAGTATCCCTGTTGATATCATCAATCATAGACGGGCATACTAACCACCTGTTAACATGTACACCCTGGGGTGTGACCTGTTGTTACATAGCCTACTGATGGACCCCCTCCCCCCACATACACTCACTGCACTTTAGTATCCCTGTCGATGTCCTCGATCTTAGGCCATTCCAACTACCTGTACATGTGGAATCTCTGTGGTGTATCTTGTAATTGTGTAGTACTGTAATGATGATATGCACATAGGCAGGGGTTCTTATCCGAACACTGGCAACTGTGTGTGTGTGTGTCAGAGTGTGTGTTACTGTGTCTGGAATCCCTGAGTGTGTGGGTGTGTCTGTGTTTGCATGCTGTCATGGCAGTGAGTATTGCTGCATCCCAATGAGAAGCCACTATTTCCAGTGGCCTTTACCACTGTCATCCAGCATACCACTCTTTTACCCACTCCGTGCTCCAGGTAACTATACCTGTGATGTCACCCACTATGGATGTGATGACTCTGAACACAGTAGCTTACTACACAGCTATCATGCTCTTGGATCATTAGAACAGTAAACATGATTGAAACATGGGAGAATATAACTGTGATGTGGAAGCTACAAAGTGAATGCAGGCATTGTCATACTGTCCTGTGGGTAGTCAACATGTACATATGGGACTCCCGCAAACACCAACATTCCCCGGAACATGCAACTACACCTGAAAGAGGAAGGCAGAACGTCAAGATCAACATGCTGTTAGTGTTGTTACACATGATACATACTGTTAAACGTACAAAATGCATTCTAAAACTGCAATACATGGTATGTCTGCTGCCTGTCAAGACTGCTCAACAATATTAATCTACAATTGTCTACCTAGTATGTTCACCCTGTGCATCAGGACCATATGAATATGTCCCTGCACCATTGGTGTGGATGACAGGGATGCGGCACAGGCATCATCATATACACAGGGTGATAATGTTTGCCAGAGGCCTAGGCTGTGCCATTGTATGACATCATGCATGTGTGTTAGGGCCTGTGATATCATTGGGCATGTGTGGATGTTATGCGTGTGTGCATTGAGGTGCCCTACATTTGTTTCCAGTGTGTGTGTATGCATGCACACAGATCTGGCATGTGGCTAGCCTACACAGGGGTAATATTGACAGCTGCAGACTGTACAATGCAGGTTTCACAGTTCATGGTGTCCGACCACAGCCATGTGACCTGCGCCTGCCAGGGGTTGCATGGGCACTACCAGGCAGAGGTCCAGTATAGGTACCATCTGATGACACATGTCCACTGGTATTGTGTCCCTGTAGGGACCATCCAGGACCACGTCTACGTGGCCTGCTGTGTCCTGGTGTAGACTGCACAGCACCAGCAGCAATGCTGCTGCTACTGCCGCTATGAGAGCGGGCATGGTCATGTAGACCTTCAAGAGGTGATGTAGCTGGCCTATGTCCACGTGCCCAATGCCTCATTCCCACCAGATGTTCCCACACAGATATTCCACACTTGAGGATTGACATGGCACAGTCAAGGACTCCCATCATGTCACCCAATCATCTGTCCAAAACATCTGCAAGATGATGGTGAGCATTTGCAAGTGCCTGGATGTTGTCAGTTAATGAACGGACATCAGCCCTCTGAAGCCTCAGACCATCTCTGTTGTGCCATTCAGCACATGCCTGTGCCTCCATTACAGCCCAAAACATGTGTCTGGTGACTCCAGCTGATGTGCTTGGTCTCGCAGGGGCATGTTGGCCAGTGGTCTTCCTGCAAGCAGCGCTGGGCAAGTGCCTGTGTGGGACATCACCAGTCTGTTGACTGGGATCATCGTGTGCAGGCACACCTTCTGTAGTCACCACACTTCCCTGTTCCATGCTACCACCCGCCAACTGTCCTTCCTCTATGGCCGGTGGTGATGGGTATGTGCAGGCAGGGGAACTGTGTGTGAGGATGGGGGGAGACAGGTGGAATGGCAACCAATGGCACAGATTCAGTCCCTGAAAACCCTGCCTTTGCCTCAATCATACTATCATCATCACTGCTAGAGTCTGTGGTGACACTAACATCAGGTGGACCACAGGAGGGCAATGTACCTACATCAACACCTGTGAGCGGCAGACAAGAACTGTACATTACAAGTTATACCAGACACACAGACAGACAGAGACACACACAGACAGAGACACACAGACAGACACACACACAGACACACACAGACAGACAGACACAGACACACACAGACACAGACACACAGACAGACAGAGACACACACAGAGACACAGACAGACAGACAGACACACAGACAGACAGACACACACACAGACAGACACAGACACACACACAGACAGACAGACACACACACAGACAGACACAGACACACACAGACAGACACACACAGATAGACAGACAGAGGCACACACAGACAGACACACACACAGACACAGAGACACACAGAGACACACACAGACAGACAGAGACACACAGACAGACAGACAGAGAGACACACACAGACAGACAGAGACACACAGAGACACACAGACACACACAGACACACACAGACACACATGCTACATGCAGGTGATATGGCAGATGGCATTCAGCATAGCTAATTATAGTTTCAGCTTAGGCAATTATAGTGGTAGTTATCATACATCCCTGAGTTGCACACAACAGCATGTATGTGGTATAGCAGACAGCATGCACCTTACATAATTATAGTGGTGGTTAGCATACATAACTGTATTGCACCATTTGTATTAGTAGCCTATGCCCCATACCTGCAACACAATGCATGCACTTTGCACCATTGCACTGCACAGCCATTATGTGTGCAACATACACCACATGTTAACAGACCATCACTGACCTTTGTACATCTGCCACTGATGCTTTGTGTTGGCCACTGCCCCTATGTGTGAGGACATGAGCAGTAGGGTATGTTGACTGCATACTATGTTTGCCTGAGCCCTAGCTTGCATATCTCCCCCAAAGCAGTGTATGTCTGTTCAACATTATTCCGCCTACCCCTGAGCTGAGTGTAGACATTGTGCATGTGGCTGTACACACATGTTTGACATGGCTGTCCCTACTTTGTAATGGTGCCACAGACCAGCACAGGTTTACAGTACACCGGCCTGCTGTGTGGCGTATGACCTTGACAATCACATGTAGTATGACACGTCTTCTGCTGATGTGTTGAATGACATGCATACATGTGTAACATGATGGTGTCCTTTCCAATCTAGAGTACAGTAATGGTGTCCCAATGCAGGGACGTGTTATACTAACATGGGCCTTCAGCTGATGCAATGTTGTCTGTTCACCCTACAAATATGCAGGGACATACTGCACATTGAGCTAATGTGCATAGCCATTGCAGGACATCATATGGCTTCATAATTGCTATACAGTGTGAGCTACTGACACAGTTCATAGCTATGACTATGTTCACATACAATACATATCTAATGTGGAATGTTACCCACGTCACTGAGGTGTATACATAATAAACCCTAATGTGGAATGTGTGACACAGGTCACAGAAGGGTATACAGATGACACTCCTGCACATCTGCAACCATATTACTGATACCTGGCAACTATGCCCACACATGGCTAACTTACAAGTACTCTATGTCCCACATGCCATCTGTGTACCTCACACACATGAGGAGCAGGCATGACAGCGATGTCTGACACCAGCAAGGCGAATGTACTGTATCTGAGGCTTGATGTGGATGTATGTGTATGTTGTGCAACACATGTATGTATTTGGATACTGTATAGGTGAATGCTTCCATGTTGTGATACACTCCAGATGTTCAAGACATGTTATGTGGTGGTTTCATGTTATACCTACACAAGCTGTGCACAGGCCTGTATGATGTTTAGTGTTTCACATCTGCAATATTACCATTATACAAAGGCCATAGTTGTATTGTGTCGAGCCAATGTACAACAGGGTGTACACACATGTACATCACTTCTGCTATGTGTGTTGCTTCATGTCTCTGACACTCCTCCATGGCCATGTGTACACATGTTCAGTCCAATGGTTGTGATGGCCATCTTATTTCACATGTCAGTGTTATCCCATATGACGTACACCCATAGATGCCATAAGCTCCACTGAGGACAGGTTTATGCAGACAAAGAGTAGTATGTATGGGATGTGAGACATGTTTTGCAGGATAGTTGAGCAGTGTTGCAGTCAGCCCACTACATGTCATGGACATGTCTGATAGCACATGACATTGTGTGACATTCATAGCAAGGGTATACTCCACAAGGGTGTATCATGTGGGCTGGGCATACTCCAGCTCCAACATATTTAGTGTGTGTGCACACATATGCTCTCTGTACAGTACTGTTCATATTCCCAACATGTGTAATGCTGATATGTAGTACCTGTCCCTACAATGGAACACACCTTCACCATTATATTCACTGTTGTCCACACATCTGGCAATGACAGTTTGGAAGGGTTAGTGTAGGTGTTTCATATAGTCTTCAATTGTATTACATAGGTAAACAGTATGATGCATTGCAGGTCTGACCAGTGTCCATTACCAGGGCCACCATACATTATGTGTACATGTGTTATGGCGGATAGCATGCAATTAATATGTTCTGTGCATTATCAAGCCTGGTAAATAATAACAATCTCAGCTGCCACAGGCTGCTGTCACTGCAAAATGCCAGAGGTACCTAAACAGGAGTGTCACAGCAGTAAGATCATTATCCATACCTGTGTGGTAGCTACAGGGTGCAATGTCCATGTTAGCACATAAACCAGTACAATACACTATACTATAGAGTATGCACATCTGTGCATACATAGAGTAGCAGACTATAGTATGTGGCATGTGTACATACATGCCTTGCATATGATGTTACATTACATATTGCACAGTAACACATGTAACTATGTGATATATAGTTGTGTTTTCTGTGCAGTAGTGACTTACCAGGCAACTCCAGGCTTGGTGGTTGAGAGACACCCACCTCCACAATACCAGATAAAGCTTGTGGATGGAGGTCTGCAGGTGTCCCTAGGTTGTCCAGTAGCTTTTCGGTACGTGTGAGTGGGGGATGGGTGAGTGGCCACCCACCTGTTGCACCTTGTTCCCTAGCGATTTCATTAGCACTCTGTTTCGCCTGTCTTATCAGGTCAGTGCAGTGTCAGCACACCTGCTGATAGGTGCAATTGTGACCACCAACATCATTTACCCTCCTGCAGAGTTCCTCACACAGGGCATCCCGCTGCTGTGGCACATGGCTGAAGAGCGTCGTGCAGTTATCAAGGAGGTATGGGATGAGGACTTCATCCTCCAAGCGGCTGTATGGTGGCAGTCTGCTATGTGCCATACCTGGAAGACATAACGATGGAGACAGGTCACAGTAACTCACATAGAAGTACAGCAGTACAGCTGAACATACATGTGTATCACATTTATTAAGATTGCAAATACGTCTTTGTAAATCTACATGACACTAACACCACTGACATGTATAAGTCACACACATTTGACACCTACTGGTGATGTAATGTTATCGCCATATATGTGTGTCATGTAATGACATTGCTCATACACCATGTGCATGTTGTCTTGACGTGGGCATGTCTGTTTGCCTGTAGTGGTGTCTTTACCTATCAGCACATGCCTGGATGTGTTCACATTAATGCAATCAACCTTAATGCAGTGTATATGCCACATATATAGTCATACATAGCCATTAGGGACATGACCTATGACTCTGCAGACTTGCAAGCATGTATGTGTTTTGCTATATACATCTACATGGCACTGTACAGCTGTGTAGCATCCTGCCATGTATTGCCTGTGTTGCACATGTGTAACATATGGGACAATAGCTAACCTAATGGTATTTGCAGGGTTGGATATCAACTATAGCATATATGGTCATAGTGATCTAGTAGGCTATATGCCCTGGGCCATTTATGAGCCTAGGCAGACAGGTTACCTAACTGTAGGCAACAGACAGGTAAGTTTCAGTGGCCAGTTCAAGCAGTGCCACAGAACTGATACACATGGCTACTGATATATTTGGCATGCGGTCATCACGCCATGTCACAGAGAGGGGTGATGTGCAGCTTCGCTGGACAGGGATGCATAGTATGGCAAGAGTATGTTAAGTGTATGGGACAGGGATCTGTCAGACATGTTGTGATTCTTGTACCAGAAAGGTGGATATCCATGATGTATGTGTTTATTTGGGATCAGGATGTGTTAAGTGTAGCATGTCCAACACCTCTGGGTTGGACATGGCTTTATTCAGTGTAGGCTGCATGCTACATAGTGCAGCTAGGAATTGTGAAGGACAGTGTAGGCCATCTACACATGGGCAATAACCCTTAAAGGAAATATGTAATCTATTATGGGTCACATGGGTGTTGAGTATGGCTGAGCAGTTATCTTTATATTCCTGAATGGCATCCTGTCATGATTAGGGGTGCCACATATGACTTCCTGTCTTCTGTGGTGATGTAACTATCAAAGGGAAGTATTGTCCAGCTGCATCCCATACACACAGTTGCCATTATGTTGACCACTGCCTAGGTGGTAGTTAATGGGTACAGGGTTTGTAACATAGGGGATGACAATGCAATACTTAGCTGTCAGATTGTGGCCATACATCACACACCAAACATCTGACACACTAAGGCCCTTCTGTATGTTGAAAGCAGCACACAATGAGTCAACTATTGCTCCTAGTTCATAGTCATTTGCAAACATCAATAGGCTGATGCCTTCTGTGTTAGTCTATGTGGTACAGATAACAAAGAGGGGGGGTACCAGGAATGACCCCTGTGTTACTGTGGCTGGCACTGGTTTGATGTGCATGTATTCATCAGACACCTTCTGTAGTGTGGGTTCTGTCAGCAGTCCAGTTGCCAACCACTCCTGTGACATAGGAATATACACCTAGTTTACTGAGCGTAGGTGGAACACAGTATGGGTGATGGTGTCCTACGACCTGGCAAGGTCATGATATGCAGTGCGAATCAACCATACTGTCATCTACATCTGTACTGAATACATCAATTACGTTGACCACGGTTCATGGCCGTACAGACCAGACTCAGCAGGGTAGTTGTGCACTATGTCCCATTATCAATGGTGTCTCCCCCTTTGTGGGGTGTGATAACTGTTGCTGTGCACCATTCGGTGTGTACACAGCCTGACATGGAGCTATGATTGAACATGATGTGTATGTGGATAGCTGAATGTTCTTACATTTGTGTAGGATACACCCTGGGATGTTGACAGGTCCCATGAAAGCTGTAAGTATGGCAATAGAGAGTGCAGCTTCTACCTACATAATCGTTAGTACAGGGGCCCTGTAGTGTATATGGATATATTACTAAGTGTACCTGTTGGGGGTCGGGGTGTGTGGGAGTGGGTTTAGGTTCTCCGAGACCCTATCTGGATGAATGGGTGCTATTTCTGTAGGTGCAGTACTTCCCATGCCATAGTGCTGTGCAGCACGGCAGGTCTTGTTGTTGCTATTGCAATTAATGACAGCTATAGAATGCTCTGTGCTTAGCCTCAATATGTGGCTGATTAGTTTCACAGTAGTTTGCATGGTTTTATATGGTGTATCTGCATCTTACTGAGGCTGACCAGGTATCATCTATACTCATGTGTGTTCACTCATGCAACAGTTACTACCTTCTGTGGTACAGTTTAAAGCATGGTACCACCAGTTTGCCTAGTTGTTTGTGTTGGGTTGACTCCTGGTTCTGTTTCAATGGCAAGTTCACTGCACATATGTGACTGCTTAAGGTTCATTTGTGTAGGATTCAGCATTTGCACATGCATTGTCCATCTGCATGGGTGCCATGGAACTCACCACTCTGCTCTTAGGAAACATAACATTGGCATTGGAGACTATGTGTAGCATTAGTCTTGTTTGTGTGACTACTATGATCCAGGTCAGTGGGGTCGATGGAATCCAACATGCATTGAGCGCAGGTAATGGTACATGAAGAGTCTTCCCAGTTCATAATGGAATAGTTGAGAGTAGCCATTATTATGGTTCTGTCTCAGACTTAATTTTCCCCATTACAGCACATTATGACAGTTGGGAAGTCTGCGGCCTGGTGGGTGATCTGTCTCAAGGTGCATTTTGAATTCCACTGTGGCACAAAGGTAGTTTCCCAGCATAATGCATCTGATGTTATGCAAGTGCAGTTAGCGTGGGGGTGTACATATCCTTCAGGAATATGGACACACTTGCAGCCCGTGTGTTCCAATAAAGGATAATGGGCAAGAGGTGAGGTATGTGTTATAACATGGTCATGCAGGTGTGCTCTCCGGTGTGATGAAAAATGTCTCAGCCACTGCACAGATATGCTCTCCATGTTAGGAATTGACATATGTGTGTCCATATAGTGTTTCTGACATATATCATTGGGTAGCGAGACCCACAGTTTATTGCTTGGCTGTACCTGTAACAGCAGTGGACCCTCACCTGAACCTTACATGATGAAGGCACTATAGGGGAAGCATGAGCCCTAGGCAGTATCCAGATTCCCAGAGGTGACAGGTGCAGGCCCTGTCTGGCAAATCATCATGGTCTGTTAACCATGTTATCCCAGGATGACAGATACTGGATACCCTGTGACATGCACCACTACACTAGACAATTGTGGAATACAGTCCTTTTGTCCCTGTACTGCAGTATCATTCTGGCCAATGGCAGAATGCTACCCAGCTCTTGGGACATGCCTGCATGGGCTACAAGACCTGACAGTTCCTACATGTGTTTCCATATAGTCCAGGCTACTGCATCACAGGCCCTGCACAACATGGAATATGCCAGAACCATGTGTATAGTTCAAAAGGTGGTCTGAGTGTACGAGTATGTGGCTAATCATGGCAGACAGGCAACTGACAGTATGTATGCCCTTGTATAGGTCAGTGTGTAACATTGTGCTAGAGTTTGCATTCACAAATGAGTACTGTTGGGCATGTTTTCAGTTATGTGTTCAGAGGCGTGGCACAATTATGTCATACAGTTTGTGTATTTTGGTGTCTGTCTCTTCCTGCTTGGGGGGGTCACTTGTTTGGCCAGATACTTAGAAGCATCTGTGAATGTGTGTGATTTCCGGTAGTGTGTGTGGGTGTCCTTACTGTGTTCTGGTAAGGGTATGTGTTGGTTGTGTTGATGAGCTTCATGTGTTAACCTACACCTCATGACTGTCCAGTCCAGTCATGGCTGTAGACTGGGCTGCCTTCCAGCTTACCCCGGTAGCTGCATCCCAAACAATGTGTGGGGAATGGTGTTAGGTGGGTCTGGCAGTGTACATGGCAAAGAGATTACATTCCCCCAGGATGGCCACATACACAAAGCTGACATTAGGAAGCACCAGTAGCTGACTAGTGGACTTGCCTGTATGAGCAATCAGTACTACAAGTACCAAGTACTGTATTTAGTTTACGTATTGCCTATGAAGATGTTTTAGACAGGGATGTGCACATGTAAATACTTGTATTATGGACGTGACAACATTGGCTATTATGGAAACATTGTAGCTACCTTTAGCAGCAATCCTCCTCTGAGGAGCACATCACATCCTGTTAGTTGATTACAGATGATGCAAGTGTCTACAGGTCTGTTTCCTTCTCTGGGTATATACTCACATATCCACCAGGACCATGAGCTATGTTGAGCACAGATACCCACTCTCCAAACAGAGTCATGTATCAATAGGCTCTGATGCCACTATAAACATGATCAGGATATAATCAGATAGTGTGAGCCATCACCTATGATGCGGCTATTACACATGGACAGCTGTCTCCTACAACTTACACTCCTACTGCAGATGTTACACTGGAGTTAAAGATGATATGCAACCTGTTTCATTACCAGTGCTGTGCACTACCTTACATACAGTATATGCAAGCGGGTGTTAGGTTGGCAATGAGAGGTTGGGCTACACAAACCTGGTAATTCAACCAGTGTGTCTGTACTCTCAATATCCACTCTATGTAGGTGTGCACATAGCCATCTGGCCCAGCTCTGTAACAAGGGTCACAACACATTTGCATAACATGTACACATGCACAGCTGTTATTGCTTGCAAATGATAGTAGAGAGGTGGATATTACATGTGTTATGTGCATGGATAGTTACCTGACTCTTCCAATTATCTTTGCTATCATGCTGCTAACCTGTCAGATGAATACTAATGCTATGTATCCTGTCATTGAGTATTGTAATTGCCAATAGACATAACTACTGTTTGCATAACATAACAGAACTGCTATGTAGAATAGAATACAGATCTGCCTAGAATACTGCACATTACACAGTTATCAGCACAATATCCCACAATGCACACCATATTTGCACGATAAGCCCACCTTTAACATGTTCATCTTACTTATACAAGAGAAGCAAATTGGTGAATACACACATAGAATACTACAAGCATTACTACTGCTCAACAATACATCGCTACAGGATAGCTATTTCCACTATATGCACTGATTACACTGTAATTCTTATAGTACAGGTACTACATACACAGACATACTACATGCTATGCATATCGCCTTAGTAATCAGAGGTGTTATTAACTAGTGTAATACTTGTTTTTGGTTCATCCTTCATTGTTTTGTACTGTCCTACAGGTAGATACAGATGGTTTGAATGTGTGACAAGGCAACCTTTTATAGTTGCAGATCAGTAACATGTGCTATCCTGATGGCCAATTGGTGTTCCTAAGTAGCTGATTACATGCACATCAGCTGCGCTGCTATTGCTTAGCCAATACCATGGCTACAGTGGAGTATAACTGAGTACTCCACTTGGGTGTTGTCCCTTTGCTTTACTTGTGAGGAAGACAGCGTGGAAGTTTTGTTTGGAATCTATTGCAACAGCTGTATGGAGACAAACAGTAATATATTGTGTATAATGCCTAGAGGAGTTGGTCTAAATGTGAGTGTTGCTGTTATATTTCTGAACATTGCTACTTGTGCAGGGTTTGTCTGTACCTAATACTTCTGCATATGTTTCAGTCTGGCCAGGTTGTTTGACAAGCTCAAGGCTGCATAGCTATGCATATAATGTTAGGGGGTTTACAGTGTGCTTACCAAACATATTTAGTTTGGTGTTACTGTGTATCATACTGTGCTAATAATCAGTACTCGGTAAAACTTCCTGGTGTACGAACCTTTCAACCCCCTGAAACGGGATTAGTTCATACAAACCCTGTTACATCAGCAGCTGTTCAATTGTATAACGGCAACTATTTCACACAGGGCCATGTTAGTGCATCTGTGTCCAGGTATGTTAAGGTTTCAGCAGATGTTGTACAGTAGTTGCATAATTGGTTATGGTATGACAGTATGTATTGATGTATTTATTTCGGTTGTGGGGTAGATGTTGGTGGGTGTACATAGCACATACAGGTGTATAAGAATCCCTTTTACACAACGTCTATATGTGTGTGGGTGTTCTTTCCCTATGTGAACACCTATCCCTTAGTGGACTAATATTATGGTAATTGCAGGCTGATTCATTAAGGCACTATTAAATGCTTCCTGTATAGCATGCAGGTACTGTTAGTCCTTAAATCCTTTTGGCAATACATTGGAATGTAATAAATATTTGCAAAATGAAAGCAGTCTGTGTAATTCTGTCATGGATATTTGCAGTCATTGCAGTTGTGTTGGTGACTGTCCATAGAACATATTTGTAATAGTGTATTGGCATATACTCTTCATATGTTATGTTCATATTGTTTGGGGGGGGGCGGAATGTGTGATTGCTATGGTCCATGTTATACTCAGATATGACTACTTCGGATGCTGTCTACAGACATGTATGTATGTGTGCATATATATATATATATATATATATATATATATATATATATATATATATATATGTGTGTATATAGATATATACATTATTGCATACGTTTATCTGTACCTCCATAGATGTGTAGATGTTTTTAACCTATCTATATATCTGCATATATATGTAGACCTGTATATATCGACATGTCTCTATTTATCTCTCTCTCTCTCTCTCTATATATATATATATATATATATATATATATATATATATATATATATATATATATATATATATATATATATATCTATATATACATATCTATATATGAGCATACACCTTTAATAGGGAACATGGCGGGTTATCCTATTTCAACACATTCCTCCCCTTGTGTTTTAACCTGTCTGTGTACACAAGTGAGATAGGTACATCCCAGGTAGCTTAGTGTTAGGTTACTCTGAGGATGGAGTACATGGTTGCAGGTTCTACTCCTGGAAGGTGTTATTATTTTACCTCTCAGAGTAGGCACTGGTAGGGAAAGTGTGAATAATGCACATTTATGCAGTTGTGAACAGGTTTGCCCATGGTCTACATGACGTTAAGCAAAGGTCAAGACGTGTTAAGCTCTTCTCTGTTTACCGTGTTTCAGCACTGCTTACCATCGCGCAAACACGTGGAAACCCACTTACAACTGCTTAAGAGTGCTTTAATCCACCTGCATCCAAAAGCTCTTATTCTGGCCCTCAAAATAACCTAACAGCCCTTACAGGTCTTGAAGCCGGGACCATGAACACCACAGTCACTGACTTTACCACTAAGGCATCTGAGATATGTACAAATGTTATGGTGTTTAGGATATACATTGTACTACAGACATTCCTCACTACTGAAAACAAATGTGACAGTCAGTTGGTGTACATATGTCTGATACATGTTAATGTTCATATGTTTGTGAAAGTAGGTGTTGCAATGTGACATGACAGGGTGTATTATGAATGAGTAAGGTTCTTGCTTTGTGTCCTTTTTATATTGTCCCCATACACCAAGTATGCCCCTCCAGTTCACTTATTGGACATCCGACTCAGGCCCTCCTTGATGCATGATTGCATTACCCATCATTCCTCCCCCACCCCAATCTTCACATACACAAAAACCACCCCTTCTATGGTGAATTAGGTTAATATTAATTGTTATAATACCAGAGCTGCATGTGTTTTGTGTACACTCCAGTTCCTTTAGAGTGCTTCTTTGTCACGAAGTGTGTTCATAAATGCTTATATATATGGCTATTGATATAACTGTATAATATATATACATATATATATATATATAAATATATATATATATATATATATATATATATATATATATATAGTTATATATATATATATATATATATATATATATATATATATAGAGAGAGAGAGTTTTATATATATATATATATATATATATATATATATATATATATATATGTGTGTGTGTGTGTGTGTGTGTGCAGACATGACTGATATATATATATATATATATATATATATATATATATATATATATATATATATATATATATATACATATATATATATATATATTTCGTATTAGTTTGTAACAGTAATATCTGCAGATATATATCTGTAGACTGGAATGTGTTGGTTCATAAACTACAGTACATTACAATGTACTGTACATATGTACACAAAGTCACTGTCCCATTTGTGATCATTACAGTGAAATGCATATGATATAAAGTGTAGTCTCAAATCCATGAAACACGTGTACACCTTGGATGGCTTAGTGGTACATCGCATGACTATAGTGTGCATTGTCCAGGGTTTGACACCTGCGATGCTTTACAAATGTTTTTTACTGCAGAATAAGGCTCATTTAAGCAGTTGTAAGCATGTTTAAAAGTGTTTATGTGACATTATAGCAGCAGTTAAACAAACATTGTAATGTTTAACCTGTGCGTACAAAGACGGCCACATCCGCTAACTACTCTGGATATATACCTGTCAGTGACGTAACATCTCACTATGTGCTGACATGACATTGCATTCTCTGTTGACTGTACTCTCCTGCACACATGGGTTTATATGGGTGATTTGAATGTTTATTATACAGAAGATTACTAGCTATATATGCAAGCTGTGGTTAAGGTATACTTTTGCACATGATAAACATCCCTGCCTTTATCGGGATTGTAACCTCAAATGCACAGATACTATGCGGATGCTGTAACCATTACACTGTTGACATTAATGTTGCTTCTGCCTATTTCCTATTTAGATGATTTCTATGTGTAGGCTAAGCTAAGAAAAGGGCAGGAGCCCCCAAACTCACTGAGCTTCATGTACTCTTGAAATAACAAAATATAACAAATGTACTGTGAGATAATACATTACATTCCGAACTACATTAGGCATAACCCCTCACTGACACATTTCAAAGGAAGCCTTGTTGTGTGAATGGGTAACAAACTATACACCCCTGGGATCATGTGTCCTAGAACCATACAGCCAGGGGGGTGGGGGAGCCTGTCCAGTTTGATAGCTGCAAGACCTGTTGGGGGAATTGAATGGTGTTGAATTGCCACATTAACATGCCCTCTTTAGATCACAAAGTGCCCCTATCACCCTCCACAACCCCAGTAGTCAACAGCTTCCCGCAGCTCTGCCTGGAATTGCTTCATTGGCTATACTTGACAGAGGCTCAGTTACTTCATCAAAGGTTCGGGGAAGGCGGACAATGTTGCTATGCTTCTAATTGCCCTTGGGTAGATAGATAGTAGGATATCTGTGAACCTCTAATGTGCAGGCCATCACATCCATAATATGTGAATAAACAGACCCTCAGATCACAATATACAGTGTGAACTCACCATGTAGTCAGGAAACAGTTGAGTACAGCAAGAACATACAGAACACTGATACTTAGTCACTCCAAAAGCCTATCTTGCAAGCTAGAAGACTTGTATAAGTTTAAGGCTTTCTATTGCTTACCACTAGGTTACCTACAGGGGAGATGAAAAAAAAGCACAGATGGGGAACATGCATGCAACTATACCATACCGGCCTATGTGTCAGCCTTAGGCTTTGGAATACTGGCCAAGGCTATTGGCGCCCCCATAATGCCTTATTTAGGAGAGTCTCGAAGGTGAATACCAGCTTCATAAACAGCACAATAGCAGATTCAATGAGGTTTATGCTACTCAACACCAGGGGTTGTGATCACAACATGCATGCAGTCACAGCACTCCTCAGGATGGACAACATCAACATCTGTGCATTAACTGAAATCTGTCTTAAGGCTCCTGAGAGCACACCAGCACTACCAGACTACAACCCATACCATACATTTCAGCCACAGAACATGGACTGACTGACATGGAGGGGATGTATCCATATTCATCAGGGATACCTACACCTCCAGGTTAGTGGGGCAGCATGATACCTCTGTGATCATCCATGTGCAGCTAACATCAACCACAACTGCAATGTGGAATGTGGCCTGCTATGAATCATCTTCCATGACCCAGGACCTCCACTCCACCTACCTGGAGACAGTGGAGAACATGACAGTCCTAACGCACAACCTGGCATTGGTTGATGTCAATTACCATACCATTAACTGGGAAACGTATGCCGGTACTCACTTCCAGGACCAGCGCTTCCTGGAATGTATCACCTCATATACTCTGTATCAGGTGGTAACCTCCCTAATGTGAGGTGGAAACTACTAGATGTGGTCATCACCAACATGGGCAACAGGTGCACCACAGTGGAGGTTAACCGGTCACTGGTTAGATCTGACCATGAACTATTCACTGTTTCCACACCCTAGCATCTCGCCCATCCATGGATACCACAGTGTATACCTCTCCTACAGCTAAATTTACACTACTAGTGCCAGGGGTGGGGGGGTTTCACAGCCCCCACGTTAAGGGGAAACACTGCTCAATATACAGACAGATTTACAAATGCAGTCTATAAGCACCTACATGGATGTATGGATCGTGCCATCGCTGGTAAACCAAGACTCACTTCTCCTAGACAAGGACACCAGTCTGGTAGACCTCTGCAATAAACAGGCTATACTACAGATGTAGGACAGTGTTCCAGACACACAGCCAATCCCACAAAGGGCAGACATTTGTGACCACTATTAGTATGATACGTAGGTCCCTCATGACATCATCCAAGGCTAACATCAGCAGGAGAATACCCAAGGATTCGAAAGATAACCACAAAGCCTTCTTTGGCTATGTCAAGGATCTATGTGGTGACACACAGATTTGCACTGTGCCAGTGAAATATAGCACAAAATATGCTGACCCTACTGATATTGCCAACATCCTTGCAGATACATTTGGTGCACACTTCACCCCCTAAAGAGCCCACGACATAAACCCAAAAGTTACAGTATCCCAACCATCAGAGACACACAGGTGGAAATGGCTCTCTCTTACAGCAGAACACAGCGTCAATGAAGGCAGATGTTGACCCAGACTGCATCTTGCAAACTGTACAAGGCAACCTGCCCCTCACCTAATTAAGCACTCCTACCTCAGCCTCTCCACAGGCTACATGCCTATACAATGACACGTGACAATGGTTATTCCACTCCATCACAGTGAAATCACAACTGACCATGGTAACTACCACCCCATAACCCTGACTAGCCTGGTCTGCAATGGTATGGTTCGAATGACAATGGTAACCTTCGAACATGTGACCCAAGTCAAGTCAGCTTGTTTGAATGCAGTGCATGCCTACTGAACCTGTTTGACATCTTACATACAGTCACCAAGACGTTAGATGACAGGGGAGGTGGTTCACACATACTACCTGGACCTCACCAAGGCTTTTGACACCATGCCCCACTCAGGTATTACTGATAAACACAACAGCCTGTATATTCACCCATACATCACAGGTTGGGTTGCCAACGGGCTTACACACAGAACCCACATGGTTCGACTAGCGGTCTCCAGGTCCAACTCTTGACCAGTAATGATTGGTGTCCCACAGGACTCAGTCCTGGAAGCACTACTGTTTGGCATATACATCTCAGAGGTACAGGCAAACACAGATGGACTATGGCCAACCATGTTTGGCAATGACTGCAAACTTTGAGCCATGGTTGATAGTCCAGCTGACACGGACATCCCTCAAGGAGCCACACAGAGAATGTCACAGGGTGTCAATGGCACGGCCTCCAGCCAAGTGCCACTAACTGCATGGTCATTCCATTGTGAAATTGGCACCCACATATTAACATGAGTGGCAGCCACTTTAATACAGACAAGGTAATGCGGTATCTGGGGACTAAAGTAGATAGTGATCTCCCCTGTGACAATCATATCTCCACAGTAGTTAGGACATCCTTCTATGTAGACCATCTGACTACTAAAGGATTCCCATCTAGACATACTGGGGTTATAGTGCCCCTTTACTCATCACACATCAGTCCCATCATAGGGTATAATAACCCATGTGGGATGTACCTCAGAGGACACATGTAACAGCTGGGGGGTCCACGAATGTACCTCACCAAGGGGAATACTGGCCTCCAACATATGGCCTATGCAGCCATACTGAATAAACTCCTGCTTTACTCAGTGGCATCTCATTTACCCAGAGATGATCTCTGCTGGCCAACACAGCCACGTCGAACTCAGGCTTGATGGATATGCTCCACCTATTGGAATCCATGTCACAGTGAGCCACACACTGTAGTGAGCTGACCTTGCCACAACAATAACCAGAAGATGCTGGAGGGACAGCTTCCTGTCACAGACACTCCCCATACTTTGGAACAACATCCCTAATTACATTATACAGAGCCCCTCACTAACACTCTGCAAGAGAAACCTTGAAGGGTGGATGGGGAACAGTAGATGCACCCCAGGGATCCCACCATTGGCTCTGCTCCACATAGGGATGGTTAATGAATCAATGGGGTGGCAAATGCTTGACACATTTTGGCTGGCCTTATGAATGGCCAATGGCAGTTGGCCAAGTACCTACCTATGAATCCACACATACATTATCTGTATATGCTGATAACTTAATTTACTGTTCAGGTGTTGACTTGCCTTGTGCCAATGGCTGTTGTGTGTGCAATAGTTGTGGGCTGCCTATGATGGATGCACACAGTAGACTGCCTATACATGACAATTTACAGGTAGTCCTGTGTGTGTGCCATACATTTTTGCTGTGTGTGCAGGTGGAGAAAGGTGTCAGTCCCTAGGTGCCTACACTGTCAGTGTGTGCTATACGTTCCCTCTTTGCCAAGGCATGGGCATACTGGGCATGCCTCCGTCTGCCTACTGGGGCTGGCACAGGGTGTTCGTGGTCTGAGTACCTCTGTGCCTGTTAGGCCCTTGGCAATGGTGGTGGGCTGTGAGGGCCATCAGCATTCTGTCTCTGCTGCAGCTGTTTCCACAGGACCATATTGTGTAGCATGGCACACACTATGAAGATGTGGGCACATATGCCTGGAGAGTACTGCAAGGCTCCACCAGATATGTCCAAGCAATGGAACCGTGATTTCAGCATCCCAAACACATGCTCTATGATGATTCTGGTTTGTGCGTGTACCTCATTATGGCGTTCCTGCATGGGTGTGTGTGCATTTCTGATGGGAGCCATCATTCACGGCTCCAGTGCATAGCCAGCATCCCCCACCAGGTGGCCATTTGGGATGTCCCCCCAGCAAATAACCAATACAGCTGTGAGGCATGCCAGATGTGGGAGTCGTGATAGCTTCCACGGCTGCCAGCACACACATCCATGATAATGCCCTGGGCATTGCACATGACCTGGCAGTTGATGGAGGGGTATCCCTTGCTGTTTATGTAGTGCCTACCCTGCTCACCAGGTGGTGACTTGACGCGTATGTGCGTGCAGTCTATTGCACCCAGTACCTCCGGGTATTCTGTCACACGGTGGAAGAGATGCATATTGCTGGCCAACTCCTCTTGCATTCGGGGGAAGTATATGTGCTCATTGGCATGTGGTAACATGGCATCCAGGAACTGGTGTAGTTCCCTGGATGCTGATACCTGTGAGATACCCATGATATCCCCAGTTGGTCTTTGAAATGTACCTGTAGCTAGTATTCTCAGGCTTACACATACCTTCGTATCCACTGGGATAGGTTTTCCTCTGTTTGCTCTGGCTCTGAGGCATGGCTGGCACAGCTGCACAAGTTTCTGTAGGGTGCCCCTGTCCACCCTGTAATGCTCTACTATCTCCAGATCATGTAGCCCCTGGTAGGTTACCCTGGGTCTGAACACTCTCCTCCTCCACCTCTGGTGCCTGCGGTGGTTGTGTGCATCATCCTCCACACCACCTGCAGTCTCCAACACATGCTGGTGGATCAAAGCTATGGCAGCCCCTAACATGTACATAATAAAAGTTCCCCGTCTGTATACACAACTGGTGCAGAGTATATGGGAATACACAAATGTGTGTCAGGTGCTTTCACACTTTATAGTATTGTGCTATGGATGCTGCTGATGTAAGTGGGTGTGTATGAACTATTCCAGCTGCTGCGTGTCTTAATTATGGGTTTTGCAATGATTACTGCAAGTGTGGGTCCTTTACTGTGGAGATCTACTTGCCTGCCTTGATTAATATGTTGCCCTTTAATTCACTTTTAGACCTGGATCCCCTCCCATTATCAGGCATGCATCTACCTGCTGTCTTTCTTGTTTTGTACTTTCCCTACCCAGTCATGGCGAAATGTGCCTTGTAGCTGATATACTGCATATCACCTTTGTTCCGCTTTGACACTTTGCTGTTTTCTTTGCAGTACAGCCCCTCCCCTTCCCTGTTCTGCAGGTAGCTGCTTGCAGCCTTGTTAGCTGTTGTCAATGGACCACTGTAGGTTCCTAGGTGTTAATTAGTCGTTTGTACTCCAATTTCACTGCTGCAGCATTTCCTTATTTCTTTCCTATATCCTTCCTATTTCAGCTGCAGTGCGCAATGCGCATACTCATTTACCAGGTTTACGCAAGTTTTTATCTCTGTTCACATGCATACTCGGTTACCTTGTGTACTCTCAGCTAAGCATAGCTATGGGCAATTTGACACACTCCTGTCCTGCAGCTTTGCCTAGCTAGGGACAGACCAGTTTAGCAATGCTCCAATGTGCTTACAGCAATGGTGACACACCCCTGTCTTGATGTCATCTTTATCTCAAGGGCTCACCACAGTGTTATAACACTACGCTGTGAGGTGCATCCTTACACCAGCAGGGAATCTGCGATTCACTATTACTCCTCTCATTTGCATGGCATTGCCTACTAATTCCTAACTACTGCACATAACACTGTCACTGCCCCTTAGCAACCCTTGCGCCATGAGTATGGTGTAGCATGCCTGCCACTGACTATTATGGGGAAATCGTGATATGTGTTTCATTGTGGTTTTACTCTATATTTTTATATATTCCTTGTGATCCCCTTTGTGAACCGCTGCCCTGCGCTTCCACGTCGCGATAGTGCGACTATATATATATTAAATGTTAATTTTATATTTTGTACATTTTTTTTATGCCAATGGCTATATATTTAGCCATTGGTATATATTAACATGTGTTTGGTCGGCTATCATGGCTCCAATTTTATGTTTGCTAAAATGTAAACTGTTTTCTATGGTTTACATTTCTGCATGCTTACAATACGTCTGCACCACTTCCTGAATCGCTACTACCTTCATTTGCATGCTACACTGTTGTACATGGGGTAATTAGAATACAAGCCTCAGGAGTTGTGCGGGCGTAGCATATGCAGGTAGTGCACGTGGAAACAGCTCGTACCTGAATCGCTCAGTGGCCATATTTGGAGTTAGAACACCAACGCTACACCTGCACCTGGCGCAAGCTTCATGAATCCCGGGGATTGTCAGTATCTTTCACAAAAATCTACCGTTTTCTTGAAAATATCCTATGTGACTAAATTAACATGAAGTTATGCCAGTAGAACTATGGAAACAATTTTGAATTTGTTAATAAATGCAAATGTATTTTGTCAGTATTAGAGCTTATCTATTTACACAAGATAAACTGATCAGACTTTTGAAAACATTTGGTTTGGTATATACATGGCTTTAATGGAGAAAGGAATACTAGTGTTTTGTTAACTCATCTGATAAGCGTTAGAATCATCACATCTGAGAATAAGGTCACATTCACTGCTTCCAAACAACAGTGTGGACAGTGTAAAAGAATAGTGTGATTAACAAGTAACTTCAACAATGTACAAAACTGGCATGTGTCTGTTTGGTGAATGCTAAGCAGAAAGATTTTCAGCTATTTCATAGGTTCTCAGTAAGCAGGCAGTCTGAGCAGCCATATAGAGCATAGATATGCAAACCAGAAGAGTTTAGTGACTGGATTTGCCTACTTGCTTAATAAAGACCATACTGTTTACCCCAGGAGTAAATTTGTAGATACCTATCCAATCATCAAGAAAGAACTTGAAGGAAAACAGTGTACACTGTCTGACACTCAAGAGAATGTGTGCTACATCTAACCCTCAACCTGTCCCTGCTCCTGTTCCTAACCCTACACCTTAGTTTACAAAATACTTTTCATTAACATTATCACAATTCAGACAAAGTGTGTCTGAAGTTAGTGGTAGGGTTTTCATTATGTGATCATAAAACAAAGCTGTTTCTTTTTCTTTTGTGAACCGTTAAAGAGTTTCAGCTCTTTTGCTTTTTTGGTAAGTATGTTTTCAACATTTCAGCATCAATCTTTTGTGTTTTTGATGCTTGTTGCTTGGGTCCTTGGGCATGTCGGTGTAGTGACATATAATCAGATAGGTACACTCACACATATATTTTTTATATGCATATATATGTATCACAGCCATAGCATAACTTAGTACTGAAGAAATGTAGTTTTCCAAGCCTTAAGGGTAGTACACTCTTTCCTTAAAGAACAAATGAACAAAAAGGAAAACTAATAGTACAGGAATGACTACTTTAAATATTGGCATACGAGTGACTAAAATGGGCTGTTGTCACAATATTTTATGTAAGATCAGTGTCAAGACACCACTTTGCATTCTTATTAAAAATAAGAAAAAATAATTCAACCTAGAACTGCTTGTTTAAACCACAGTTTATTAAGTTAAAAATTAAGAATTATCAGAGCTTTGTCAGTTCTACGTTTTACACGGTATAACAAGTAATATATATGTTGATATTTTCCATATAAGTCGCCATGTAGATTACAATGAAGTTTTTACTCTGAGAGCGCTTGAACAGAACACATTCAATGACAGTGACTGGAATAGAGGAACATTCACACTTTGCTCTTTATTGTGACTGCAGCTGCTAATGCCTTATCTAAGCAAGTCAGTGTATATCTGGTTGTGGATCAGTGTGCTAGGTATAATAGGATAATAGGATCATAAGAATTTTCTAGGCTATTGGCCCTGAAGCCCTTATAACCCTAGCCAAGAGTTTAGCCCATGTTTAGACAAGTCAGTACCTGATGCCCCTGTCCAACAGGGACACAGAGGGAATCCCAGGGGTGTATTTTCTGTTTCCCATACAGTTATCCAGTTTGCTCTTAAAATGGGATAATGAGGTACTCTGCTTGACATGGAGAGGGAGCCTGTTCCACAGATGAGGGAATCTCTGGAACAGAAATCTGTCCTGCCAACAAGTCCTATTAATATTACAAACCAGGTTGAGGTCACGAGTGCAGACTAATCGAGTAGAGCTTCACTTGTGGATATGCAGCAGTCTCATCAAGGCGGGGTCTGAGATCGCTTTGTATGCCAGACAGAGGTCACCTCTGAGGAGTCTGTATGAAACTGAGTAGAGGGACAGGGCTTTTAGCCTATCTGTGTATGGTAGATATTTGAGGCCCTGGATTGTCCTTGTGAGGAACCTCTGTGGTCTCTCCAGCTGCTGCATGTGCTTTGCAAGGTACATGCTAAAAGGGGCGTTGTACTCAATAATGGGCCTTATAAGGGAAGAATACAGGGATATTATGACCTCCTTGTCCCTGGATGAGATAGTCTTACTTATGAGGTGGGCCATGTATGGCGCAGTGGTGCAGTGGTAGCGTTGTCACCTTACAGCAAGAGGTTCGTTGGTTCAATTCTTGGCTGGGGGTCCTTCTGTGTGGAGTCTGCATGTCCTCCCTACATACATGTGGGTTTCCTCTGGGTGCTCTTGTTTCCTCCCATGTCACAAAGACATGTATCTAGAGTGTTTCTTCCTAGGCCTCTGCTGTAAACTGGCATCATTCCAAGCCAGACTTTCCCAATAAACAAATATTAAATAAAAATAAAAATAAAATGTAGAAAGCTTTCTGAACAACAGAAGCAACATGGTGGACAAAAGTCAGGTTGATATTAACCTGGCTGCCCAAACCCCTCATGACTGATTGCGTGCTTAGGACGTTGTTATTAATGTGATAATTTGTGGGGATGTCAATCTCCCAAAGGGGATAATAAGGCATTTTTTGGTATTCAGCTTGAGGCCACATTTCTGGAACCAGTCATTTGTTTGGGTGAAACCCTCTTGGAGGATGTCCACATCACTAGGAGAACTGATGACAGTGTCCAGCTTGCAGTCATCTGCAAACTTGTTCAGCCATAACCCACTGGTTTTGGCCTGTACCTCAGAAAAGTATATCCCAAATAAAAGCAGCCCCAAGACCGATCCCTTGGGTACGTCACTTGTTAAGGGTCTACTGCTTAAGGTGGCTTCCCCTATTTTGACTAGGTGGGCTCGATCAGTGAGCCAGTTTGCTACCCATCTGGTAACATATAAATTGATTCCCAGTTGAGAGAGTTTATCTATTATGCCCGAGTGGGGAATAGTGTCGAAGGCTATGGCCAGGTCAAGGTAGGCGGTGTGTACCGTCTTCCCCTTGTCCATGGCTTTGGTGACTGTTTCAAAGAAGTTGACCATATTTAACAGACATGACCTCCCCTTGATGAAGCCAAACTGTGTGGGATCGAGTGTTTGGAGGTTGCCATTGTCCTTGCTAATGAGGTCCATTGTAATCTGTTCTATGGCCTTGCAGATCAGGCTAGCTAGGCTGATGGGTCTATCATTTCCTGGATCGGTGGACGCTCCACTCTTGTGCAAAGGGATGACAGTGGCTATCCTCCACTCAGCTGGAAAGAAACTCATACTCAGGCTTTAGTTGAATAGGGCACCTAATGGTGCTGCAAGTTCCTGCCTGAGTTCATGTAGGATGCAGCCTGGGATGTTATCAGGTCCCACGAAGGCTGTATTTTTTGCCTTTGACAGGGCAGTGATGACCTGTTCCGTAGATATAAGGGAAAGGGGGCAGGTACTGGGGATGTCATGCTTTACCGATGGGGGGGGGTTAGAGGGGTGAAGTTTTCTGCGAATCTGTCAGCCAGCAGGTTGGCTATATCAACGGCATTTGTGTATGTTGCACCCTTGACCACCAGTTCTGAACAGATCTGGGTGCTTCCTTTGAGAATGCAGACATATGTGAAGAAGGCCTTATGATTGTCTCTAGTAGATGTGGCCAATCTGGACTTAAAGTTTGCTTTGGAGGATTTCACTAGTGCTCTTATTTACTTGTTCAGGCTAAGGAGAGATTGCTTCCAATTGGGCACCTGCACCTATTTTTTATTTTAAATATTGCTCTTATAAACTTAGAAAGTTGCTAGAGTAACAGGGTTTGTGTTAACATACATTTTATTAAGGATTTGAAGTCTGAAACTCAAATTTACGTCACTTAGTGACTTCAATCCTCAGATCATTCCAGTGATTAGTAGGAAATTCACAAACTTTATGAGGAATAGATGAAACATATGAGGCAAAACTCTGGACAGTTGAGTGGTATGTTTAAAAATCTTTCATCCAGTCTCAGTTAATAAAGGGAGGGGATTCCTCAGGTCTCATTAAGCTAGCATGCACCAGTGTGGTAGTTCATACTATTGATCAGACATATCATAATATGGACAATTCGACTTGACATTAAATTAATTAATTCATAAAAGAGGTGCAGTGGAAGTAAAAGTAATAATCAAAAATCTAACTTAAACTTCATGTAAAAAATAAACAGTTAACCATCTAGTACAAAAGATAAAAAAAATTAAACGCAAGCATAGAAATTAAATAGAATAGCTGTATAAAAAAAAAACACATTTGTATTATTGTGTTTTAGTAAAAGTTACAATGTTCACATTTCCTTAACGTAAGTATGTTCTTAATGGAGCAAGTCCTGGCTTCAAATAGGCTTTAAGTCAAATCTGCCATATGAGCTCTTTTTTCCTCTAGCTTTACATTCAGATTGCCTTGTAATGGACCTGATTTGAGTCTCTCGTGGACATGAAAGCATAGCCGGCTTTAGGCACCAGTGAACTCAACCACAGCAAGTTATTTTATCTTGATATTTTGTAACATGTCTGTCAAACCAACCAAAGCTAGTACAGCAATCTTGTGTACTTAGTAAATCAGCTGGGTAATAACTATTTATATTTCCCTTAAAATTCAGAGATATTTCTAGTTATAGTAACGGTGTTTTATCAACTGACATGCTTCACAATTCCATTAAATATTTTCCACTGACATTGTGCATCTGGCTTAGTTAAACACTGGCGGTGTACACTCTTTCCACTAAAATTAACAACATAGCCAGCTTTAGGTATCTATAATACGTGTAACTGTAGGGGGCCCCTTTAATTATCCTTGACTGTGGGGGGCCCACAAAAGCTGCTTCTGGTTGAGATAATGAGGTGAAAAATGTATTAATTTTCTGATTTTGTTCTTTAACCTGAACAGAGCTGTGATACGACCCTGTTAGGATAAAGCTGATAATGAGCATAAGCAAGGTAAGTACTAGAGAGATCAGCAGCCCAGAGTGACTGATCTCTAAATACCTTGGATTTTAAGAAGAGCTCATGCTACTGATTTTCAGAGATGGTTTTCCCTTCCAGGGAGTTTTATAAATTTTTATTTATTTTACATTGATGATCTGATTGGGTGCAAGCCTGTTTTCAGTGGAGGCCCGGGGACAAAAGCTCTGTAGCACATTTACAAAGTTTGATGGTCACAAGCAAAATTTCACAATGTTACATACAAGTTTCAAAAGTCTTACAAGCAAGACAGTGGTAACATACATAGTTATTAAATATAGAATTTTGGTGGTGCAGGGGGACATAGCAGTTATACTTACATATGAAGTACTATCTATGATGTAATATCAAGTCTTGAACGGAAACTAGCGATTCCTAGTGGGTAGATAAGTAGGTTAGGTTCAAGGTGGCACAAGATAAAAAAGAAAAAGGAAGATAAAGATAGTGGTGGGAGGTGGGTAACGAAGCAGATATACTGCAGTTAGACTAGAGACAGTGGTGGGAGGTGGGTAATGAAGCAGATATACTGCAGTTAGACTAGAGACAGTGGTGGGAGGTGGGTAACGAAGCAGATATACTGCAGTTAGACTAGAGACAGTGGTGGGAGGTGGGTAATGAAGCAGAAATACTGCAGTTAGACTAGAGACAGTGGTGGGAGGTGGGTAACAAAGCAGATATACTGCAGTTAGACTAGAGACAGTGGTGGGAGGTGGGTAATGAAGCAGATATACTGCAGTTAGACTAGAGACAGTGGTGGGAGGTGGGTAATGAAGCAGATATACTGCAGTTAGACTAGAGACAGTAGTGGGAGGTGGGTAACGAAGCAGATATACTGCAGTTAGACTAGAGACAGTGGTGGGAGGTGGGTAATGAAGCAGATATACTGCAGTTAGACTAGAGACAGTGGTGGGAGGTGGGTAACGAAGCAGATATACTGCAGTTAGACTAGAGACAGTAGTGGGAGGTGGGTAATGAAGCAGAAATACTGCAGTTAGACTAGAGACAGTGGTGGGAGGTGGGTAATGAAGCAGATATACTGCAGTTAGACTAGAGACAGTGGTGGGAGGTGGGTAACGAAGCAGATATACTGCAGTTAGAGTAGAGACAGTGGAGGAAGTAATTTACAGGTAGAAGTGTAGTGGCAGAAGGGAAGTGAGAAGAGCAGCTGTAATAGGTAAGCAAGTTCTAAGGGAGATGTGCAAGGAAAAGAGAGTAAGGGGCTTGGTGGATTGGCCGTGGGCTGTTACAAGAGCAGATCCAATCGGTTTTGAGGTAATCTTATAGGAATTTTTTTAAAGTGTGGTGGGCTGGTAGTCTCTACAACATGTTTATTTATTTAGTTTTATTTATTTATTTTACATTTGTTAACCAGGTTAGTCTGACTCAGCTTTTACCTCATTTTCAGCAGAGACCCGGGGAGAAAAGCTCCTCAGGGAAAATAATTTTACAACAATAATTTACAATCAGCAAAAGAATATGAGATTTGTTACAATATCCTTTTAAATGCTTAGTACAAAATAAATTTATAGTCTGGAAAAGATTCTGAAACCAGTTACATATCATTTGATATGAATAGTACCTAGTTGTTTTAGGGTTTCAAAAAAAAAGTATACGAATAGTTGGATGAAGATATAAGGGAAGTAAAGTAGAGGTGACCTTTTAGACAGAATTGATAAAGTTAGTTATTTTAAAGCAGACTGTGTCAAGATTGGTTAGATAGGGAGGAAAGGAAGTAGTGGGAGGGTATTAAATAGCAAATGTAAAGAAGGAGGAAAGAGGTAGGAGTACAAGGTTAGAGATACATTTAGAGGGAGATGGAGAAATAGGTGGAAGGATAGTGGTTTCAGGGATGATGGCTGCAGTGGCAAGACCATTTTTTTATTAGGTATTTCCTTATGACTAATTTGAAACTCTTGCTATGGTGAAGGGACTTTATTTCTAAGGGGAGTTGGTTCCAGGATGGAGCTGGGTTATAGTTATAGAGAAGACATCCAATTTTGGTTTTGGGTTTGTAGATGTGCAATAGTTCTTGGTCTGAGCTGCGTAGAGTCCTAGCAGGGGAATATTTAGATATGATGGAAGAGAGGCTGGTGCAGAAGGAGGGTAGATAGAGGATGGAGTGAATGATTTGTACTTGATATAGTTGGAGCAGGTGAGGGAATTCAAGCCAGTCTAGTTGCTTAAGTGCTAAGCAGTGGTGATACTTGTAGGTTTGGTTAGCTGCAAATCTGGCCACCTTGTTGTAGGTAGTTTCAAGTTTAGAAATGAGTGTGGAGTTAAGGTTTGTGAATATGTGGCAGCTGTATAGGAGTGTTGGAAGTAGTAAAGTATGAGAGAGTTTTTCGGGCTGTGTTGGTTAAGTATTTCTTGTTGCGGAAAAGGTGCCCAAGTTTCTAATGATTTCTTTTTATGGAGTTTGTAATATGTAGATCAAACTTAAGCTGATCATCTATTGTTACACCTATCAATTTAGTACTAGGTTCAACTGAGAAGGTGGTGTTGTTGCTAGATATAATGGTAAATGTACTTTTGAGATTGGTGAGGTTTTGTGGGAGGAAGAGTAGGAGCTTATTTTTCTTAGGATTAAGAAGTAGTTTGTTAACACTAAGCCATGTCTCAATGGTGTGGAAAGATGCCTGGGTAGTAGAGTAGAGGTCAGGTGGGTTGTCAGCAAAGGTTATAACAGTAGAGTCAATCAACATATTACACAAGTGATGACTGGGGACATGAGGTGTAGAATAAGTTGGTGAAAATATTAAAGAGCAGTGGTCCGAGGATGGACCCCTGGGAGAAACCCATTTGTACAGTGAGGGGGGGTAGTGCAGAGAGCCATTTAACTGATTGCTGGTGGGTAGAGAGATAGCTGGAGAACCAGGAGATAGTCGGGGGAGAGAAATTTAAGTTAGTGAGTTTGTCAAGGAGGAGAGGGTGAGAGACAGTGTCAAAGGCTTTAGAGAGGTCAAGGAATAGGCATGAGGCAAGTTTATTGTTATCATGAGCAAGGGAGACTGTGTTGATGAAGGATATTAGTGTAGTAGTTGTACTATGATTGGGATGGAATCCATGCTGAGTGGGTGTGAGTAGATTTTCCTGGTGAAGGTAATGCATTACCTGCTTGTGAATGCATTTCTCTAGGATTTTGGAGAGAGGAGAGAGTATGGCAATTGGTCTGAAGTTTGATATGTCTGAGGAGTTGCCACCTTTGCGAATGGGTAATGTAAAGAAATTTTTCCATATAGTGGGAACATAGGATTCAGAAATACATCGGTTGATCAAGATAGATACAGGATAGGCCAGAGGCAATCTGTAGGAAATAGGAGGGTAGGTTGTCAGCTGTGGGGGAGCAGGGTTTGAGTTTAGAGAGTAAAGGTTTAATATAGTTGGTCGATACTGCTTTAAGAGAGAAAGAGAATGGCTGGGAAGAGATATTGAGTTTGTGAGGGTGTTAGCATAGTTGCTGGGGGGAAGAGACTTGATTAAGGTAGTTATCGTGTTTATAAAATGATTGTTAAATTTAATGGCTGTGTCTTCAGGGGTTATATTAGGGCATGGGTTTGGAGGGGAAGGGTTCCCTGGATGTAGAATATGATTGATAGAGCTCCAGAATTTTTTGGGGGTCTGATTTTAGAGTAGAGGGGGATTTGCATAGAAGTTTATTTTGTCTTTATGAATGATTTTTTAAAATTTTATTTCTAAGTTCTTTATATTTCTGAAGGAGAGAAAGGGTCCTGGTTTTAGTCCACATTTTCCATATCCTGTCCCAGTTTTTCATGAGGGTTTGGGTAGACTTAGTAAGCCGTGTTGGATTTGATTCTAATTGTGCGGAGAAGAGCAAAGGAGTTAAGAATGCTTAGGAAGGTAGTGTTGAAGGAGTGGACAGCTTCATCTAAGGGGAGAGTGGTGAGGTGAGACCAGTTCATTCTAGACAGTTGGTCAATGAAGAAGTCAGGACAGAAGTGTGAAAGTTTGCGGGTGGTAATAAATTTGTAGGGTTTGGTAAAGTGGGGAGTATGTCTGGTAACTGTTATGGGGCAGTGGTCACTGATGACATTTGGAATGGCTTGGGGGTTATGATAGTTTTGGGGGTGGGAGACCAATATCCAATCAAGAAGAGAGCTAGGAAGGTGAGATTTATTAATATAAGTAGAGGTTGCGATTAACTGCTCAAACCCATGCAGGTTAATACAGGAGGTAGTGTTGGGAGTTTGTAATGAAAGCCAATCTATATTTACATCTCCCAGTTTGGTGGTTTCATTGTGGATGGTCTGAGAGAGGTGAGATAAGATGTTCTCAAGTATGTTGTGGAATAGTATTCTCAATTATGTTGTGGAATAGTATTCCAGATCATGGAAATATAGTTGGAATAGAGGGAGTCTCCAGCTTTATTGTCGCTTTTGGAAATGTTTAGTTGTATTTTATGAGAAGATTGGAGTAGTCGAGTGGTAGAATAAGGTGGAAGCATCTGTTGGAGGGCGGGGGTTCTTTCAGGTTTGTGTACTATATTGTGGGAGGTGATGAGTTGGTTGTAGGGTAATTGATGGGGAAGTTATAACCATTTTAGTTTATGTAGGGCAGAACAGTGGTGGGATCTGTGAGGAGAACTGGTGGCGAATTTAGCTATTTTATTGTTGCAGGAGTCAAGTTTAGTTAAGTTGGTTTTGCCCTGGTTAGTGAAAATGGGTGAGGCATAGAGTAGTGTGGACAAGGGATGAGTTCTAGAGATGTCTTGTCTGGAGTGGTTAATGAGGAAAGACTTTATTCAATACAGAGAGCCTAGTTTAATGTCAGTCTTTTTAATGGCTTAAGCTAGGTATAAGTCAAATTTCATTTTGTTGTCAATTATAACATCTAGCAATTTTGTTTGGGAGATGACAGATATACTAGTGTTGTTGGAGGAGTGTATTTGAAATGCAGTTGGGGAATTGGGTGCTTTGGTGGGGTGAAAGATCATCAGTTTGGTCTTGGATGGGTACAGTATAAGTTTTGCTTCTGATTGCCAGGTTTCTACTTCAGAAAAGGATTGTTTTGTAGTGATTTTTAATTGATTTAGGGAAGCTGCTCCATAGATGAGGGTTGTGTCATCTGTGTACTGGATGACTGAGGCAAGAGAAGTAGATTAGTGTAGCTAGTTAGTGAAGATGGAAAAGAGTAGGGGACCTAGTAGGGAACCTTGAGGAACAACTATGTTGACAGGAAGTAGAGCTGACAGCTCCTGATGCCATTTGACAGCTTGCTGTCAGCCTGTAAGGTAGCTGTGGAACCATGATAGAGAGAATGGCTGAGATGTAGGGTGGCAAGTTCAACAAGTAGTTTCTGGTGTGAGACCATATCAAAGGCCTTGGAGAGATCAAGGAAGATGGAAGAAACAAATTTACCTTGGTTTCTGTGTTGATTTATGGTGTCATTCAAGGTAAGGAGGGTAGTTGTGGTGCTATGATGTGGGCAAAATCCATGTTGTGTGTGTGATAATAGGTTGCTAGATAGCAGATGGTTTAAAGGCTGTGTGTGAATACATTTTTCTAGTGTTTTGGAGAGAGGTGGTAGAATGGCAGTGGGTCTATAACTGGACAATTCAGTGTAGTTGCCCCCTTTGTACAAGGGAATGATGCAGGATATCTTCCGGTTTAAGGGACTAGTTCTAGGATAGAGCGATTAATTAGGATAGAGACAGGGAAGGCAATGGCATCTGCAGCTAATTTTAGGAATTCTGTAGGAAGGTTGTCTGCTGCTAGGGTGTTGGGTTTGAGTTCACTGGGTATTTTTTTATGGTATGGATTAGAACAGATTTAAAGAAGGTATTACTGGCTTCATTACTGGTAGTTGGGATAGTTGGTGGGGTATTTTGGATAAGAGAGTGAATTGAGTTTATGAAGAAGGTATTTAATTGTGAGGTTATGCTGTCAGCTGTTGGAGCTGTTGAAGGAAAGGGGGTTGAGGCATTTCCTGGTTGAAGGAGTATTTTTATGGTGGACCAAAATTTTTTGGGATTGTTGCAGTTAAGGTGTTGTGCAACTGTATAGTAACTTTTTTGTCAGATTTTGTTTGGGACTTGGCTTTGTTTCTAAGTTGTTTATAGAGGAGTAGGTTTCCTTGTTTTTTATCGATTTTTCAGTGTTATCAGGCTTTTTCCCTTTGTGGTGCTGCAGTAGCTTTGTCGCCTCACAGTAAGACGCTGTCCGGTTCGATTCTCAGCTAGAGCGTCTTCTGCGTGGAGACATACGTGAATGGGCTTACCTTCGTTGAAGGTTGTGCATCAGGGCTGGCAACTCGGCACGTAAAAATCAACTACCAATCATTAGCGGACTGGAGTTCTGCTGTAGTGACCCCTAACCGGGAAAAGCCGAAAGACACAACAACAACATTAGGCTTTTTCCCTTTGATTAAGCAGACTTTTGGTGTCATCTGTTGGCCATGGTATGTGGTGGCTTTTTAGTCGAGCAGATCTACAGGGGGCTAAGCTATTTAGGATGTTAAGAAAGGTGGCTTTAAAGTACTGTACGGTGGCATCTAGCTGAAGAGCTTTGAGAGGTGCCCAGTTACATTGCTGTAAAAGTGAAAGGAGTGTTTGGGCACTAAATTTCTTATTATTGCGGATTAACTGAAGGCATGATTGCCTGGCTGAGTTAAGGTTGTGTCTTAGTAGGTAAGTAGGGAGGTGGTCACTGATACTGTCAGGGAGGCAGCCAGCTTGGAGAGTTTCTGGGGGTTTATTATTAAGGGTCGAGTCTAGAATAGAATGTCTATTAGAGGTTTTGTATATTCTGGTTGCTTCTTGTATGAGTTGGGAGAAATCATGTAGGTTTTATACAGTTGCTGGTGTTATTGGAGTTATAAGTGGACCAACCATTATGATGGTTTCTTGTTGGAAGCTTTGGGATATCCATGAAGAATGTCTTCAACTGTGTTAAGGTTGTCACCTGGTGGGATATAGATGGCAATAATTATTAGATGCTTGTTATTGTTGATTTTTAGTTTGGTGAGTAGAATTTCAGCATTAGTAAAAGTGGGTATGTTTTTACTGATGAGTTGTAGCTCTAAATTTTGTTTAAATCTTATGGCTAATCTACCCTGACATTTGTTTGGGTGATCACATCTGTGTAGGTTATAACCTGGAGGGAGGGTTTCATTATTTTTACTTTCTGGTTTGCACCAGGTTTCTGTCAGAATGGTTAAATCAGGGGAGAATAAGCAAAGTAAGGCACAGAGTTCATGTACTTTGTTGACTCTACTTCTTAGATTTATATTAAGTAATAGGAAATTGTGACCCTTGTGGGTAGGGATGGTAGAGCAGTGTTGTGGGGTAGGGTTAAGATGTATATCGCTACTGATTTGTAGTTGTGACAATATGTTTATGATGGTTTTGATGAATTTGGTTAGTGGGTTGTAGCAGTTTGTTGTGTTGAAGGTTTGTTTGAAGTATTGAGTGAATTTGATAGTATTTAAGTAGGAAGTAGCATATGTAAGCAATGTTATAGAGATTAGATGCAATTATGGGGATGTTTTGAGGTATTTGATGGTGGTGGTTATTAGTATTTGAATTGGAGGGGTTACCGTTGTGGAGTGAGGTGTGGTAGGATGATAGATGGTAGGTAAGAATTAACAGGATGAGGCTTGTTGTTTGGAGGGATAGAATTTGATGTGTAATAATTTGGGGAGATGTGGACATTGTGTAGAGAGAGAGTGGAGAGATGAGAAGTGTGAATGAGTGGTGGCGATAAGGAATTATTTAAGTGATGGGTTTGAAGATAGTGGTTGTAAGTTGGAAGTGACAGTGGGAAGTGCCAGGGATGTTATATTAGTGGTGAGGGTGTTTAGTTTGGAAAGGGGAGGGGAGGGTGATAAGAGAGAGCCAGAGGCAGGAAGGGATGGAATTAATTCTTAGGGATGGGTGGGATTGTGACTGTTGTATAAGTGTGGAAGATTGTGGTGGGTTGGATGGATGTGATGGTGTGGCTGAATTTGATTGGGTAAGAATGAGTGTAGATGTGGTTAGCTGTGGTTAAATATATGGGTGAGTAGGTGAGCAGAGGAAGGCTGAACACAGCAAGTCCAAACAGAGCGAGATCAGGTCATGGGAAACTAGCGAAAGATAATCAGTCAATCACTAAGAATATAAGTACTGGCAAATAAAAGCTTCAGCTGATATTTGAGTGTGAGTAGGAAACCCAGACAGAGGGAAATGGGACTAATTACAAGCAAAGGGATACAGAAAAAGTTAATGACCAGGACAAGAGAAGATTAAGAACAGAGAAGATCTGCATGGCTATATGGTGGGAAAGGACACTGGGAAGAGGAAAATAAGTAGAAATACAAGAATGGTAGATCTACAGCAGGGGGATTGGTTCTGTGGTGTGATTGATTCTGTAGATCAACATATTGATTACAGGGAAACTGAGTAGGTGTTAACGTACTTTAAAGTTAGATGAAATTAAGATTGCAGTATTGTGGAGGCAGTGTAGAGGAGGCATTTTTCTTTCAGGCTCTGGGTACAGGAAAGATCCACGCTGTTTACTTAGCCAGATGTACTTCCTGTCAATGGATGATTTCCACTAATGCCAGTGAAAATACCTAACTGCAACTCTAGCACACCACTAGGGCCATAATGAGTAGGGAAATCAGTATGTAAAGCAGAATACCAGATACTATAACTCTCACCTTCTTTGCTGAAGAATTTATTTATTTATTATTTATTTATTTTCAGGTTGATGACCAAGGAAGTCCACTGGGCCAAACAGTGCCCATTTTCAGTGACGGTCCAGGGAGAAAAGCTCCAAATGCAGTTAACAGAATATAACATAAGTAAAGTAAGGAATATATAGTATACACAAGCATAAATATACAATTTAAAATACAAATACAAAATTAGAGACTATGTGTTTAAAAAACCCAAATGTTAAAATATAGACAAAGTCAAAAGTAATACAGATAATATAATTAAAAGTACAAGTCATAAAGTGTTAATACACGTTTAGTGTTTGTTCTAACAATAATGCTAGAGATCAGAGGTGGTAGTAGATGAGATTGAAGGGAGGTTTGAAAAAGATGACAGTGTAATTTAGGTGGGAAGGGAGCAGGAACAGTCCCAGTTTGAGGTAAGGTAAGAATGGAAGAAAGATTTGAAATTAGAGTGGTTGTGAGTACAGCGGAGGTGGGGGGGTGATTCCATAGTTTAGCTAAGGAGTGCGATAGAAGTAATTGGCCAGGAGGGCAAAGGGGTTTATAGATTTTAAGGACATTTTGGTTTTCAGATCTAAGAGTATGACTGGGGAGATAAGGGGTTAAGATAGATGAAAGAGAGGGGCAGATGGAGGGTTGGAATATGAGTTTGTGAGCAGTGGTGAGTTGTATAAATTTCAGGTAATTAGGAAGCTCAAGCCAGTTTAAGGAGTGGAGGGAATGGCAGTGATGGGAGGAGTATGTGGAGCCTGTAGCAAATTTACAGACTTTGTTATAGCAGGCTTCCAGTTTGTTTTTTAGGCTAAGGTGGAGATGAGTAAGTAGAGGGGCACCATACATAAGAGAGGGGAGCAGGTAGAAGGAGGCTAGAGTACCTCTGGTAGAAACAGTTAGATAGTGATTTTGTCTATACAGCCGACCTAGTTTTTGGTGGGGTTTTTGATATTATTTTGGATGTGGATATTGAATTTTAAATGTTCATCGTTTATGACTCTGAGTAGTTTGGTGAGAGGTACAATATTGATTAGAGTGTTATTGTGGCTTTTTAGTTTAAAGGAGCTTTTGTCTATGGTAAAATTATTCAAAGGAGAGAATATCATGATTTTTTGTTTTGTTAGCACTGAGAGCAAGATAGCTGTTTAGCATCCAAGTTTTTGTATTGGAGAAGGCTGTTTGGGTTTTTTGAAAGAGTTCGGAGGGAGAGTTTGCTGTACAGATGATTGTGGAATCATCAGCATACTGGATCAGTGTAGCATTATCTATAGATTTATGAAAGTTATTAATGAAAATATTGAAAAGTAACGGGATAAGAATAGAGCCTCGGGGATGCTGGAGGGACTGTTGAGAAAGGATGAAGTGTAATTTTTCCATTTAACAGCTTGTTGTCTAACTTGTAAACCAGGCTATGGAGGATGGAAAGAAATTGAGGGAGGAAAGTTGAGATAAGAGTAGAGGATGTGAGACAGTGTCAAAGGCTTTGGAGAGATCTAAGTAAAGGATGGATACATTTTCCCAGAGTAACGAGCATGATTAATGGTGTCAAGAAAGGACAGAAGAGCAGTGGTAGTGCTATGGCCATGACTGAAACCATGTTGTGTTGGGGTAAGAAGATGATTGTGTGTTAGGTATGGCAAGAGTGGGTGATGAATGCACTTTTCAAGGATTTTAGAAAGAGGTGAGGAATAGCTATAGGATGGAAGTTAGTAGTGTCTGTGTTATTGCCATCTATGTGGAGAGGGGTGACAAAAGCTTTCTTCCAGAGTGAGAGGACATAGGCTTCTTGGATGAACCTGTTGATAACAATGGAAATGGGGAGGGCAATTCTGTCTGCAGCCATCTTAAGAAAGGATGGAGGCAGATTATCAGGAGAGTAGGAGCGAGGCTTTAGTTTAAGGAGGAGTTTTTTATGCTGCTGGTGGGGATAGGTTTAAGACTGAAAGGAGGAGCGTTAGAGGGAAAAGCAGTGGATGGGTAACTAAGAGAGGGAGAGAAGATGAGAAAGTTTATGGTTAGTTTGGCTATGCAGTCAACAAAAAAGGTGTTGACAGTAGATGCAATTTCATGGTCTGGGGAGTTTGGGTTAGGGCATGGATTGTCTTTTCTACCAGGGTTTAGAAGGAAGGAAATGCAATTCCAAAACTTTTTGAGGTTAGAGTTGTTCTGATTGGAGGTTGGAGTAATAAGTCTTACGGTCTTTAGTTATTAGTTTATTCACTGAGTTACGGAGTTATTTGAATTCAATTAGAGAATTTGCTAGCTTGTTTTTTGGTATCACTTCCAACATTTGTCTCTGAGGTGCATTAGTTTTCTGGTTTCGTTAGATAGCCAGGGAATTATATGGACTTTAATTCTTTATGTTCTAAAAGGGGATAGGCTGTTTAGTGAGTCTAGAAAGGTTCTGTTGAAGTAATTAGTTCCACTGTTCAGAGACAGAGTCTTTAAGGGGGCCTAATTTTTTTTTTCAGACAGTCAGAGAATGTCTGTGGATTGAAGTTGGTGAGATTAAGAGTTTGAATGTATCAATGTTATATTTGGACAGAAGAGGCACACCAGTGGGCATAGGCTGGCAGGTGGTCACTGAGAAGATCAGGTATAATTCCACTGTTTGAGATTAGGTTGGGATGAGTTGCTAAGATTCAATCTAGTGTAGTGCCAGAGGAGCTATCTTTACTGCATCTGTTGGGGTAGTTTATTTGCTGGGAGAAGTTAAAGAGATTAATCGTTTGGCTCAGAGATTGTGAGAAGATGGTGGCCAAGCTGATGTTTACATCGCAAGGATGAGTGTTTCCTATTTGATGTTGGAAGAGAGCCATAAAAGAATGTCTTCAAGGATGGGGATGTTATCATCAGGGGGAATGTAGATGGCAGCTATACATAAAGATTTATGTTTTTATTGATTTTTAGGAAGGCTATGGATATTTCAGCAGGAGAGAGATTAGGAATGGGGTTAGTGTATGGAATGACTGTTAGAGAAGAGGAGTAAATTATGGCTAGCCCTCCTCCTTTCTTGTTAAGCGTGTCATTCCTTATGATTTGGTAGTCAGGGGGAAGAATTTCAGTATCTTTGATATGAAGTTTGAGCCAGGTTTCTGTGACAGTTAATATGTCGGGATGGTTATGTGACAGCCAGGCAAGTAAGCTGGGTATTTTATTACAAATACTTTGGGTACTGATTGTAGCTAGGTGGATGGTTTTGGGGGAGGATGGTTGTGGTTATATTGGTGGAGACTGTGAAACCAGGATTGGGATGGATATCACCAGAAATAAAGAGACAGAGTCGATGTAAAAGATGAGTGATCAGGTTCAATGGGGAGGGTAAGTTAGGAGTGTAGTTGGGGAAAGGTCTACTATTGTCAGTGAAGTGAAGTGGGTTAGCAGAGAGAGGTACAGGAGGGAGCAAAATGTCAAAAATAATAGCAAAATAAAGGCTCAAAATCTGCAATACATTTTAAATATTAATGTAATAATTTAAAAAAAATAGTGGAATAACACTTTTTGCATCAACATGCATTTTCTGGACAATAACAAGTATTTACTCTGAATGGATTTATTGACTGTCTATAATCCTGAATGGTTTACCAGCATATCAACAAGGCAAAATCAGGGAAGTATGCACTACTCCTTAATGAGGTAAATAAAAGTGACTTACCCCTGCTGTTGTTTGATGACTGATAAACAACAGTCACTGATCTGATGTGGCAGTATCAGTATTGCTATTTGCTGTGTGGTTATTACTTCTTTAATTTTCATCACAGTCAGACCTTATAGGTGTGCACAGGAGATCATTATAATTTGCATGTGGACTGGGGGCGGTGTGGTCATTGTTACTTTTACTTTTATCACAGACCCCAGACGTCTACAAAGAAAGTTACTATAGCTTGGGTAGGGCAGTGTAGTGTCTGGGAGCAACTAAGTAGATTACACTACTGTAATCATTATTTTTTTCACTTTCCTCACAATCACACATCAGGCAAGTATATGGGTGGCTGCCTTTGGGTGTTACGGGAGAGAAGAATGAGGAGTGAGGAGGGATGCTATATAGATGTATGTCAGCAGTTACTTGAAATGCATGACTGTGACAATTTGAACTGCTGCTTTCATCGCAGTCTAATACCAGAGGGATGCATAGGCAGTGACTGACTTTTTTGGGGACGTTAGGGAGACAGGCAGTATTCCCAGATAGGATGTGTATACCTTCACAACAATTGGCTTGTTAGTTTATTGTGAGCTACTATTTTGTCAGCTTTGAACATTAAGCCTTGGACACAACTTAGGTCTTCCTTGAAAGACAAAAAATACAAGTGAAATTCTTTTCTTACTCATGACTACTGTTTTGGTCACCACTGTATTAAAAGGTTGGGAAATGTTCTAAAATGCATCACAGAGTATCTATAACCCCTAAGGGATCTGAGGGCACAGGCTTAATTGAATTATGTGTTAAATGTTGTTTTTAACTTTCATTCTGACTGGATATTTATCATGACCTTAGTGCAGTTTTGGTTTATAAACAAAAGAAGAAACAAAGTTAAGTGCTTTTATCCATAATCATTTCAAACCAGACGTCATTAGAACTGTATTAAATGTTTTTAACTTTCATTCTGACTGGACTTTTACCACAGCCTTACTGCAGGTTTGGTTTATTTCACTTTTTCTGGTCCCCTGTGTGACTAATTAGCATTTTTCACAAGTAGAGTACATTCCTTCCTATTTACCCAGACTGTGCACTTTGTTTGGATTACTGGTTGCTTTTCTTGTGCAGTTTCTCCTTTGGTGATGAACATAGGACTAATGTCAGCAGTGCACCTGTTGTTTATGATGATGGCAACCTGCAAATGATGTGGTTTGATGATACAGTGGTATTGCCTGCAACACCACAGGATGATGGGAAACCCATATCTGCCATTAGAGAGGCCCCTGTAGAGGTACAGAATGGTCATGCAGCATCAAGATGGACAGCTTGTATCCGAGAGCCCCTCACAGCCTCAACCTGTATTTCCAGAGCATACAGCATCTGAAATATGCACCATTTCTTAGGAGATAGATGCAGGGGGTTAAGTGCCACCACAACACCAGAGCCTTCCTTAATATGACTAGCTGTAGCACTTGGCATTAACCATGAAATGTGCAGGTCAGTGATCCAGGCAAAACCAATTGCTACCCCTGGCATTATGGAGAAGGTAAATGTGCTCCATGGCTTGTAAGATGCCATGTAGGATAGAAAAATGGAGCACACAATGCTGATGGGGTCACCCATGGCAAATGTTTCACTGTGTGATCTGCTACAACCTCCATTCAATCTGCCTCCAAAGACCATGCCTTCCATGCCTGTGGGAGGATCAGAATGTGGGGAGGTCACCCACACGCCATTCAACATCAGACTACAGAGACTGTTGGTGAGACAGCATCATAATCATCTGTGGGCAAACACCCTGCCTACCTGGTCATGGGTCATCTAAGTCATCATGTCCCTCTGGGTTGAATGCCTCATATCACTCACAGCCACATGGGCCATTATAGCAATAACCCACGCCTGGGTGTGGGTAATGCTAAATTTACCCACGGTTGGCGTGGTTTGGTCCCGAGGGCGAAGCCGGAGGGACCAAACAAAGCCAACCGTGGGTAAATTTAGCATTACCCACACCCAGAAGTGGGTTATTGCTCTTATACCATGACATTATTTAAGAAAAGAAACTATTACTTTTCTTAAATAATGGCATAGTATAATGCCTGTTTACTGCCCTTCCGCAGATGTCTGGCATCCGCGGCAGTTCTGATGTACTGCGCGCCTGCGCAGTACATCAGAGCTGTGGGCAAAAGCAACGGAGAAAGCAAGATCTCCGTTGCTTTTTTTTTAGTGTCTCGCTATGTTAAATGAGTTTAACATAGCGAGACACTAAAAAAAAGCAACGGAGATCTTGCTTTCTCCGTTGCTTTTTTTTAAAACACTGTCTCGCTATGTTAAATGGGTTTAACATAGCGAGACAGCTTTAAAATAAGCAACGGAGATCTCCGTTGCTTATTTTAAAGCTGTCTCGCTATGTTAAACCCATTTAACATAGCGAGACAGTGTTTTAAAAAAACGAGTTATACTAATGGAAAAAAGTCCGGGCGACCGGACCTTTTTCCATTAGTATAACTCGATTTACAACGGGCACGCTGGCCAATCAGCGTGCACGTTTTGGGGGGATCATGGTATAATAAACATCTAGCTACAGGAGGTGTAAAAGTAGACTGAGCTTCATATGCTTGTCTTTTCTACCCCATGGTCAACGTGAAATTAACTCTATCCAGCTGCTTCACTCTACAGTAAGTATCTCTGCCAATTCCTGCTGCAAAAGTTAAGACAGTCTCACTACCAAAGGAACTTCTACAGCTGAATTTCACTCCATTTGCAAAAGAACAAAAGGAGAAATACTTTCAGTTGAAACCTATATAAGGCAGTTTCAAAGAATCAAATTAATCTTAAAGAAATATCTCGTTTTACTTCTTTATCAATGTGTTCTGTACTACAGTGTTGAATATGCTAGAGGGACACCCTCACCCCCACCCATAAGACTTATACTGCTTAAGATGAAACCAAATTAACACGTAAGCATATTTTACTCTAGCAGTATAAAATTTCACTGAAAAAACAAATATAGCCCATAACAATAAAATTAAATACTGCGACTCACCTCAAGTAGTTAAAAACCTTGTCTTTGTATCCATAAACATTCTACCTCATTGATTATTTTTGGTGGAAAACCATCTGTGGAGGAGTAACTGCATTCCATTGAAGTACCTGTTTGGTTCTCCCCTCATCTCAGTTGTTTTCCAGCTACTATAGCCTTTGTGGCTCCAAATTCAAAAATCATTTTATACTACCCCATGACCCAAGTGAAATCAGTTCCATCTAGGTGCTTTACTGTACAGAAAGGTAGATTGCATTTTTTTTAATTTCTTAAGAGAACCTCTTTATTATTTCATTATGGTTCAGCATACTAGAAACAATTACAAACAAGCTTCTATTGTGTTACAAACTGGCTAAGTGTTGTTCTCTTTCTGCCATTAATGTCTAGCAAATATATTACGTTTCTACAAGCTTTTTGCTCAAGGAATCAGTGATAGCACCTAACTTTTTTCTACTGTGCTAAACTTTCTGCAGTTAATGTCTACCAGATATATTAACAAGTTTCTACTGGCTTTTTGCTCTACAATTCAGAGAAAGTGCCTAACATTTTGCATAAGAACTGTACAGTTGCAACAAGTAAGTTTCTTGTGCGTTGCCACCTGGTTAAGTGTTATTTTTTCCTCTGCTGCTAATCTCTAGCATATATATTAACATGTTTCTACTGGCTTCTGATGTAGGGATCAGTTGTAGTATCTGATTTTATGTTTTATAAACAGCACAGTTACTGGCTTGTCTAGTCAATTGTTAATAATATGAGACAGTTCTGTTTGTGAAAAGAGTTGAATCATTGCCTAGTTTTTTTCATATCTGTTAAAATACAAGCTGCATATTCTGAAGTGCTTAAATGTCACACTTACAGGGTGTATATTGTGTAGCAAAGAATGGGAGCTAACTGAGATAGGCATTTTACCTGTCCTTTCAAAAATCTGGAAACCTCCATCTCAGTAATTCCAAACTTGCATACCAACACATCTCTTGTTAGCTACTTTATTTTTCATCTGTTCTTCTAAACCCGGAAGCATCAATTTTAGTAATACCAAACTTACATGTTGTTGTTGTCTTTCAGCTTTTCCTGGTTAGGGGTCGCCACAGCAGAACTCCGGTCCGCTAATGATTGGCAGTAGATTTTCATGAACGCCGAGGTGCCAGCTCAGAGTTGAACCTTCAACGAAGGAACGCCCATTTACGCATGTCTTTCGAACGCCCATGTAATACCAAACTTGCATACCTAGACATATTTCCTGTTAGCTGCAATATTTTCCAGTTTAAAGACTATAAAGCACAAATGTACAACTGTAAGATATAGTGCACTACTTATGTTGGTCAAATACTACTTAATGCAGCACAAGGTAGATGATCAGTGCTTTATCTACCCAGTTCAACCACCAAACAATCCAAATTATTTTATTCTGTTTCTCTCTCTTTCTCTCTCTCCCAGAGTACTGAGCACATCGTATCTCTGACAATTCCTGCTGTAAAAGTTAAGATAATCTCACTACCAAGGAAACTTCTACAGCTGAATTTCACTCCAGTTGCAAAATCAGAAAAAGAGAAATACCTTCAGTTAAAGCCTATATAAGGCAGTTTCAAAGAATCAAATTAAACTTAAAGAACTATCTTATTTGCCCTCACTTCTGCAAAAGTGTGTTCTGTACTGTAGCGTGGAATCTGTTGAATGGACACCCCCACCCTTATACTGCTTAACATGAAGCTAATTTAACACTTTAGCATATTTTATTCTAACAGTGTAAAATTTCCCTGGAAAAAGCAAATGAAGCCCATAGCAATGAAGTTAAATGCTCTGACTCACCTCCAGCAGTTAGAGTTTAAAGATCTTGTCTTTGTATCCATTTTTCGTTTTTTTCTGTTGTAACTGCCCAGTCATAATCTATCATTTCAGTCCAAAATAGTCTCTGCACCTCAGCCTACTGGAAAGCATTTTTTCACTAGGGACCTCAAACTTTATATTTTGCTGCAAATCAAATGAGAGCCTCTTCAGACACACTCAGGACTCTTAATAATTATGAACTATATCAACTCAAAACTGCTTTTTAAGTATAACTGTTTTGAAAGCAGTGATATAACCTACAGTGCATTAAAAATAAGATAAATAAAGAGTTTTAATCTGGACAGTGCATTTAAAAGTAATTGATTCAGAGGTCAGTGTGGACATGCCTATTGGGCCCCCCAATCTCCTACAACAACAGTTTATTCTTACTGTACTCCAACAGATACATGTCTTCTAATAACTATAACCCCCCTAAATAAACTATTAAACTTGGTTGAAAACAGGGTTAAAATACAATATAATAGCCTGGGCATGCATTTCAGCCCATACCTACTTTTCTTATAATAATTTCAAGCCAAATTCACTGCAAGACTACGTGTTGCAATTAACTTAGGTGCTAATAATTTACCAGTGTGTGTTACTTCCTTTAAAGTTATCAGGACTTGTCTTTCCTCCTGTCTTGCTGCAGTTTTACAGATTATTTTCCTAGTACGTACTCCACTGTGGGCCAACCTGATATGCTTGGCTTCACTCTGCTTCCCTACCCTAGCCCCCAATTCGCACCCACCCCTACTACATGTAAATTTATACCTCTGTTAACTCCACGTCCTCTACTCATCCCCCTATCCTGTGCCTAGCTGCACTATCCAATCACTAACTGTTCTCATTATATCATCCCCAACCACATATTTTCTAAATTCCTTTTCAAATCTCACTCAGCTTCCTCCCCATCAAACCTACCAATTCTCCACATTATTATCTCAGCTGATTAAATCACCTCACCACACTGCAAGATTCGTATAACGCTAACCATGTTGTTCCTCTTCTGTATTACCTTATACATCCTTCTACTCTCATTCATAACATCCCCACCAGAAGTAATAATAAATGGGCACACCTCAACCATTACTTCATCCTCAGCTATCAACCATCTTCCCACTAGCTACTCGAAAATCTCTTCAGGCTTATTTCCCATAACTAAATTCCACTGTTGCAACCCAAATATGCTAACAAAAATCCAGTCCCAGTTTCAATATAATACTTCCAGCCATCTCTACTAGAAATTCCATAATAAACAAACCTTATTTATCCACCATCCATCAATATCCATCCCAACCAAACCCCAAACCAAAGAATAGATCCTAAAAGTTTAAAAATAGTCACTCTAAACATTAGAATTATATGCATCAAAATCACAGATTTTCATGCCTAAATGATAACACAACCCAGATACCCTAGCCACAACAGACACCTGACTAAAACCTGAAATAAAAGATGCTGAAATAGTACCACCTGGTTATAATATTGCAATCTTCTCAAATATGCTCACAGTAACTCCTTATACAGACACAGTCCCAACATTTGGAAAACAGAAATCTTAATTTCATTCCTAAAACACAACAGAGTTAAGAACAAATGCATTGCTGTGCTATATACAGTATCCTCCAGGACAGAGCCACTCCAATACTTGAAAACATGCTATTTTGGATAGCAGATACAATCGTAAGTTAAATTATCCTCCTGGGTGATATAAACATTGACTTGCAGCCTTTATCTGCAAATCCAGCAACTAACAGCATAAACCTCGTTGGATTCACTTAACTCCTTAATACACCAACAGGATATGGGCAAAAATGACTCCCAACAATCCTGGACAGGATTCTGGGTACCAGCCCATATGATTTTACCTCTCAGGTACCCTCTCAGATACACTAAGTAATCACCTACCAGCTTATACCCACAGGAATATTACACAACTAACAAAGGAATATAAGCTCAAAACTGCTCAGAATCTCTGCAATTTCTCCAAAGAGTCTTTCATTGAAGCTCTGAAAGTGGATAACTGGTCTATCCTAAAAAGACTCACCCTTAAACGATGCAGTTGAATACTTCAATGCAGCATTTCTAAATATTCTTAACACCTTAGCCCCAAAACATACAAAAAAATTTAAAAAGAACCATACCCCATGGCTCACCAACCAATACAAACACCTTAGGAAAGATAGAGACAAAGCATGGATTAACTGGCAAAAGAATAAAAATGACAAAAATCTGCAACTATTCAGACAGCTCTGAAACCAAGTCAAGAAACAAGTTAATAGAGATAAAAAATCTTACTCTCACCTACAAGATAGTCATAAAACAACCCTGAAAAATCTGGTCCTCTGTATCGTTTCACCAATCCAGGTACAAAAAAAGGTCCAAGCCCATACCCCAACATTCCGTGTCTTCAAACAAATATCTATTTCAATACATCCTTCATAGAATGCATAGCCAACGTAACCTGAAACTCACTTACCACAACCCCTTTTATGCAGCTAACTTCCCCCACCTTAGACCCTAACAAACTTCAACGTCTTCAATACACGCACAGACAACTCCACCCAATTTACCTTTCAAACAGTTTCTATAAATCTCATAAAAAAAGCTTTTCCATAAACTAAAACCTTGTTCCTCCTCAGCAGACAACCTTCCAGTAGAATACCTAAACCTAGCTGCAGACACAATAGCATACCCATCAGCATTCTTACTAACAGATCAATTACAGAATCCTGTGTCCCGAACATATGGAAAATGGTGCATATTACTCCTTTACATAAAGGAGTTAATTCTACTGACATTACAAATTTCTGTCCCATAGCCATCCTGTCTCCCTTGTCTAAAATCCTTGAAAGATGTATACATCAACAATTTTTCTACTGTCTCTTGCAGAATAATCACCAATAAGCAACATGTATTTTGGCCAGACACTTCCATTGCATTACTATCATTTATAATTTACAGACAATGTCAATAAAGCTTCAGTAAAGCTTGCAACTCTAATAAACTTTTATCTACAATATGTCTAGGTGTATCAAAAGCCTTTGACATGGTCTCTCACAGTAAACTCCTCAATCTTCAGCCATGGGTCTATTATCTCCATCTATTCAGTGATTCTCCAGCTACTTTGGCAACAGGCAATAAGCTGTAAAATGGCAAGGTCCATCTCTGCATACCTTCACACTTCCACAGGAGTCCCACAAGGCTACATCATTGGCCCTCTACTATTCAGTATATTTTTATCAATACCCTACTTTTATCTTCTTGTAAATGTACCCTGATTTAATATGTAGATGACTCTATCATCATCTGTTGCTCAAACACCTTAACTCACCCCCAAGAAATGACTCAACAAGCCTAGCTTACAAAAAACTAATTCTTACTCAACCCCTCAAAAACTAAACTCCTTCTCTTTACCCCAAAAACTCACACCCCAACAAAGCATCTTTCAAAATATTTTTGGCAAATGGCACTGAAATTGAACTAGTTCACCATACCAAACTATTAGGAGTCATGATAGACGATAATCTTACATTTGACCTCCACATCCAAAAGAATATCAAGAAAACCTATCAAAAAATAAGCATGCTATACAGAAGCAATCATTTTATTAGCACAGCCACAAAAATTACTCTAGCCAAAACCTACCCTCTGCCCTCATTAATCTATGGAGCCCCAACTCTAACCAATTTAAAATTATCCATGAAAAATAAACTTAAAAGCAGCTACAACAACATTGCCAAGTTTATTATTAATTCAACCACCTTTACCCATCACTGCAAAGCTCTGCATACTCTTAACTGGCTGGAACTCCCCCTCCACCTCTCCTGCATTTGTCTCATAACAATACATAAAATCATACACAAACCATTAGCCTGCCCACCTCTTACCCCTTTAATCAACAAATATTTCCATAAAAGAACTATCAGATCAGAAGACAACTTCTCAGCATAAATAAACCAAATAAATCCCCTGGACAAAGCCTATACTCATACTCAGTAGCAAAAAACTGGAACTCCCTACCTTTAAACACCAAAATTATTTCTAAGCTATCCACCTTTAAATGTTCCCTAAAAGAATACTTTACAAAATCATGAACCTGCTCCTGTGGCAGTTCTGGCTGAACTTACTCACTCTACTACATTCACCCCTTCAGCCTAAGTCAGACCTAACAACCCTCACCAACCTCCTGCTCCACTCCTTACTTTTTCCCCACTACCTTACCATATCCATTCCTCTCTCTGCAGACCTTTCCTCTACCTCTTTCTCTTTCCTCCCTACTCACCTAAGCTAGCTGAAGACACACTACTCTGCACTCTTATTATAATCTCCTTTTTTCTCCATCCTTACTTCCTTCTATAACCCTAATATGAACATCCTCTCTCATACTTAAGACATCACTCAATATTCTCTCACTTTTTCTAATCATGCAGTCTCTAGTATCTCTTATCTTATGAGAATTGTCTCAGGTCTCATTTATCATATAGTAATCTATGGAACAATTAATATGACTAATGAGCTTTTCCTCACATATTTTCACCAACTCATGTTATTGTTTTTCATTGCGCTCTACTATGAAACATATGTTGTATGTTTTCTCCTTTCAGTGTTTTTCCCTCCTATGTTTTGTAATGTTACACGGCACTTTGTGATTTAAAATATCTGTATTTGATATTTATAGATTGTGACTGTGGAGCTTTTCTCTCCGGGTCCCAAGTGAAAATGGGCACTTTTTGGACAAGCCAGAGCTTTCCATTAAACAAATGTCAAATAAATAAATAAATAAATATTGGTCAGATAGACTGAGCAGGTAAAGGCTATAAAAGGTCAGTGGATAAGGTAGGTTTTAGTTAATGTAGTTGATACCTTATAGGTAGAGCTTATTTAATATAGCTGATATGTTAATACACTACTAATAAAAACAATTTACAAGGTGTGCTGATACCTTAATGCACTAGTATGTATAAGTTATGCAAGTTCAAGAAAAATCACATTTCATTTAGGACAATCAGATGAAAGAGATAGAGATATCAAAGTATAAGGTGTGCTTTAGCAAGTGAAAATATTGTACTAAAAATCGGTATAATTCAAGAACAATATAGCATGACGTTAAATATCAATGAAATAGCAGACGGGGATGTCACACAGTGTTGCATCAAGAGGGGGATATGCCCAGATGACAGATGATATTTACATCAAGGAGATGGTAAACTCTCATGTCACACAGTATTAACTCAATGTGAAAGGAGGCACAGGTAGCAGACACAATGCAACAATATTTTAAAAAGTCGTTTGAAAATTAGGTTTATACTAGAGTATAACATATACAGAGTAATATAGAAAAATACATCTGCATTTACTGCTTAGGCAATCATAGGTAGAATGCAACACTGCAGAAATAAACGTTGAAACTTACACAGGTCAAGGTAGCAAAGGAGGAATGCAGCAATGCAGAAATAAATGCACAAGTGTGTGTGTGTGTGTGTGTGTGTGTGTGTGTGTGTGTGTGTGTGTGTGTGTGTGTGTGTCTATATATCTTCTTCTTTTGGCTTTTCCCAGTTAGGGGTCGCCACAGCGGATCACCTGTCCGCTCATGATTGGCAGTGGAGTTTTACAGTGTCGAGTTGCCAGCCCAGCGTCCAACCTTCCACAGAAGGCACACATGCACTCACACCTAGGGCCAATTTAGAGTGTCCAATCCACCTGCAGCATGTCTTTGGGATGTGGGAGGAAACCAGAGCACCCAGTGGAAACCCACATGACCACAGGGAGGACATGTGGACTCCACACAGAAGGCACCCCAGCTGAGGATCGAACCGGAGAACCTCTTGCTGTGAGGCAACAATGCTAACCACTGCACCATGTGTGTCTCTCTCTCTCTCTCTCTATATATATATATATATATATATATATAGAGAGAGAGAGAGAGAGACAGAGAGAGTGGTTACTGCCTTGAAACTGTAGTTTTATTGGCCATTTTGGGTCAATTCCAAACTCCTTGATCTCCCTCTCTTAAAACCCTCTTTTGTGCAGTTTTGTGCGTTTTTGCGCATAGCGCAACATCGGGCAGTGCCGCCTAATTGGGTTTAAACTATTCCTGGCTCCACAAAGTCTGCTCTTCACTTTTTCTCTTAGAACTGCTCTATCTCTCAAATTAAACACCATATTCTCATTCTAAGGCCCCTCACTGGTCCAAATAAGTAATCTTACAAGTTAGCACTAATAAACCATAAGCACTACTTACTCTTATACTGTCTACGATTACCTTGTCCCCTATTGGTCCATTTTAATTCAGTTCCCTATATTACTCTAGCATGTCCAAAGGTCAGTCAATGGTTTCCTCTCCAGTCCAGCTGGTGAATCTGGGAATTTTGAGGCAATGTTACAACTGTCTCATGTACACGGACAACCCTCTCCTCCTCCAAACAGGTTCAAATATATGTGAGAGATGCAACCATATAGCCAAACTGGAGGCTGAGCTCTCTCATCTCAAAACTGGTGTAACCAGTCAGGAGGAGAAGGTAACCTCACACAACACAATTCCAGTATCACATAGTCCCACCACAACAGCGAACCAAACACATAAAAACACAAAAACATACTCGGAGGCTCTAAATAAAAATCTACCTAAGCAATAGAGACCTCCAAAGCAGACATCCAAGCAAACGCTACCCCAAAACTAAACATGTACAACACATAGCACACAAAGTCAGTGTGCCAAGCAGTCACAGCGCTTAAGGCTGAATAACACACCTGATACCCTTGTAATAGCTGACTCTATTGTCAGACACACTGACGTCCCGCTCACCAGGCTGAATAAAGAGAAGGTCACAGTGAGCTGCCTGTCGGGCACTAGGATCCGCCACATAACGCAAGCACTCAGGTCACTCCAAAGCAAATACAAATATGACTCAGTCATTGTACATGCTGGCATGAATGACCTGAGACGTACCACCCCCGACTACATGAAAAGAGACATAGAGGAGCTCTCTGATCATGCAGCCCAGGCCGGTATGACACTGACCTTGAACAGCATCTTACCCTCACCTAGAATGATGCCACAGTATAAAGACAAAATGATCAATTTTAACAATTGGCTAAAATTTTGGTGTCATTCAAAGGGGATCCAGTGTCTGTCAGCCTGGGATGACATGCTCGACAAGCCACATTGCTTCACTAGGGACGGCTTGCACCTGCCACCACTGGGCTTTCGGATATTGGCAAAGGGTCTTGCCACCCCCATAGTGCCTTTTTTAGGCAAGGCTCAAAAGTCAAACCCACCTCCATAGACAGCACAAGGAACAAGAAACTAAGGGTAATGCTGCTAAATGCCAGAAGTCTTAACCTCAAGATGCATGCACTCGAAGCTCTCCTCAGTATGGAGAACATCGATATCTGTGCAGTGACAGAAACCTGGTTGAAGGCTCCAGAGAGCACCCCAGCACTACCAGGTTATACCTCATATCATGCTTTTTGGCCCCAAATCCCGGACCGAACCACAAAAGGAGGGGGAGTTTCCATATTTATCAAGGATATCCATATCTCCAGGTTAGTGGCAGTGCAGGAAGTATCGGAGACCATCCATGTGCAACTGACAGTGGGCAAGACTGCTTTTCAGTTTATAGCATCCTAAAGACCACCCTCTCAAAGTCAGGAATCCCACTCGGCTTTCCTGAAAACATTGGAGAACACTAAGATCTCTCCGAACACCATTATATTGGGCGACTTCAACTACCCAAACATAGACTGGGAGCATTACTCAAGCCCCAGCACCTTAGCCCAAAGGTTCCTGGAATTTATAAACTCAAATGCTATGGAACAACTAGTCACCACTCCCACAAGAGGGAAAACATACTAGACCTGATCATTACCAACATGGGGACTCTATGCTCCATACCAGAAGTATATCCCTCATTGGTAAGATCAGACCATAAATTAATTTTACTGGATATCCACATCCTGACCCCACCCCCAGCCCAGAAAACCACAGTGAAAAACTTCTCAAAAGTGAACTTCACACTTCTCAAAACTGAAGTGGAATCCTTCAAGGCCCCAGGGCCAGTGGAAACTATGGCCCAAACTGCAGAATCCTATATAAACGCATTCTACAGACATCTCCAGGAATGCATGGATCATGCTATCCCAAACAAAATCAATACCCAATCACCCAAAGGCAGGCATCCAGTCTGGTGGACCCCAGCCATAAATAAACTGTACAACAGAAGGAGGAAGCTACTACATGATAGAGCAAAATCCCTAAAAGGGAAGGCATCTCTGATCAGTACTAGCAAAAAATTACGATCCCTCATAAAATCCTCCAAGGCCAGCTTCAAGAGAAAAATTGCACAGGACACTAAAGACAATCATAAGGCTTTTTTCAGTTATGTTAGGAATCTGGGATGCAACTCCCAGACTTGTTCTGAGTTGATTCTAAATGACACAAAATACACTGAACCCACAGACATCGTCAATATCCTGGCAGACAGGTTCAGTGCAAACTTCTCCCCCCCCCCTCTCCCCCAACAGAGCAAGTATCTATCCCGGCAGAGTGCAGCCTCCCAAACATCTCTGATGCTCAAGTGAAGGCCGCCCTCTCCAAAGCAAAAAACACTGCTTCCATGGGACCAGATGGCGTCCCGGATTGAATCCTACATGAACTCCAAGAAGAACTAATCCCTCAAGTAAAACTGATGTACAATCTTAGCCTCACTACATGATATGTGCCCAAAGAATGGCGTACAGAAACAGTGGTCCCACTCCTCAAAGGTGGCGCCTCTGTGGACCCTGGAAACTATCGCTCCATAAGCCTGACTAGCCTAGTATGCAAAGCTATGGAAAGGATCATCATGGAACTCATAAACAAAGACATTGGGGACCTATAGACACTAGATTCTACCCAATTTGGATTTTTCAAGGGCAGATCCTGCCTTTTGAACCTGGTCGACTTCTTCGAAACAGTCACCAAGGCCATAGATGAAGGGAAGGTAGTCCACACAGCCTATCTGGACCTCGCAAAGGCATTTGACACAATACCCCACTCGGGCATCATAGATAAGCTATCCAGCCTAAATATAAACCCCTATGTCACAAGATGGGTCGCAAACTGGCTCAAAGACAGAACCCACAGAGTCAGAGTTGCTGGAGCCATGCCAGACTCGAAACCGTTCACAAGTGGCATCCCACAAGGTTCTGTCCTGGGACATCTCTTGTTCAGTATTTACTTTTCTGAGGTACAGGCCAAAGTGGGAGGACTATGGCTCACCAAGTTCGCAGATGACTGCAAACTGGGCACCATAATCGACTTTCCAGCTGACACAAACATCCTTCAAAAAGGTCTCGCAGAGATGGATAACTGGTGCCAGAGCCATGGTCTAAAGCTAAATTCCAAAATGTGTATAGTCATACCCTTTGGCAAAAACAATGTGCCCACAAATTACCACACAGGTGGTAACCCATCAAGTACAGAGAAAGTAATTAGGGATCTGGGGACCCAAGTTGATAGCAATCTCTGCTTTGACAACCACATTACCAAAGTGGTTAGAAAGACCTTCTACATAGCCCACCTCATCATGAAAGGATTCACATCTAGATCAAGAGAGGTAATCGTGCCCCTTTATTCATCCCTCATCAGGCCCATCATAGAATACAATGCCCCCTTTGGGATGTACCTTACCCGACACCTGCAGCAATTAGAAAGACCCCAAAAGTACCTCACCAGGAGGATCAAGGGACTCAAACAGATGCCATATGCTGCTCGGTTAAAAAAACTCCAGCTGTACTCAGTTGCATACCGCCTACTTTGAGGCGATCTATGCCTGACATATAAAGCTATGTCCAACCCAGAATTAATGGACATGCTCCACCTCAGTAAATCTAAATCCCTTAGAGCCACGCGCTCGAGGGACTTGAACCTCAGCACAGAAATAAATAGAACATGCTGGAGGGACAGATTCATAACCCAGAGGCTCCCTTCACTCTGGAATAGAATTCCAATTCATGTTAGGGGCTAAAGGGGCACGAGAGAGTGAAAGAGTGACTTTCCTGGATTTATAAGTATTTTTTCTGGCTTTCGCTTAAATTACTGCATCTCGACTGTATTTTGCTTAAAAAAACAGCTCTGCATATTGTTTTTACTGTACTTGTGTTGAATTTATACTGTTAGCACTTTAAAAAGTTATTTTTTGTTTAATTTAATTGTTAGGCTAACACACTCAAGTGCGCTAGCCATTTTATAGCATTTACTGTTTGTTGCTGTATCTTTTTCTCCTTTCTCTGTAAAAAAAGAAAAAAACAAAAAAATATCCTTGTTTTCCCGGTTTTCTGAACTAGAATAGTCCAGTCTTCAGATTTTGCTGATCTCTGGGCTTTGTCTTAGTTCCTGTGCTATCCATATCCTTATTTGGATAAGAGGAAGCTTCTTTGTTCACCAGTGGGAGTGGGGAGCACTGAGCAACCTATTTGTCCCTAGAGGATTGGTTCCAGCCCAGCAACTTGTAGTTTATTGGCCATTTTGGGTCAATTCCTGGCTCTTTTCAACCCCCTGCTATAAAGCCCACTTTTGCGCGCTTTAGCACATTTTAGCGCGAATTAGCAAAGTTGCTCATAGAGCAGCATCGGGCAGCGCCGGTTAATCAAGTTTAAACTATTTCTGGCTCCGTAAAGTCTGCTCTTCAATTTTTCCCTTAGAACTGTTCTACTTGCAATCTAAACAGCCTATACTCTATCTGAAAAGCTCAGCACTTGCTCCTAAAGCATTTTTTATACAGGTAAAGCACTCTTAAACAAAAGAAAGTACTTCATTCACCTAAATTCCCTTGAGTACCCATTTCCCTATAGGTCCTTTCTGACTCAGTTACACAGCAATCTTTTTCACTATTTCTAGCATGTCGAAGGGTCAGTTGCTGGCGTCCTCTCCTGTTCAGCTGGTGAATCTGGGAATCTTGAGGCAATGTTACAATTGCCTCATGTACACAGACAACCCTCTCCTCCTCCCAACAAATACAAATATATGCATGAGATGCAACTATATAGCCAAACTGGAGGCTGAGCTCTCTCAATTCAGTACTGGCAAGACCAGTCAGGAGGAGAAGGTAACCACGCACACCACAAACCCAGTCTCACATAGAACTATCACAACTGCAAACCAAACACATAAACACACAAAACATACTGAGGCTGATTAAAAATCTACCAAAACAACAGAGGCCTCCAAAGCAGACACCCAAGCAACCGCCACCTCAAGACATAGCACATGCAACACATAGTTCACAAAGTCAGTGTGCTAAACAGTCACAGCCCTTAAGGCCAAACAACATGCCAGACACACTTGTAATAGGTGACTCCATAGTCAGACACACTGATGTCCCGCTCACCAGACTGAACAAGGAAAAGGTCACAGTAAGCTGCCTGTCGGGAGCTAGAATCTGCCACATAACACAAGCACTCAGGTCACTCCACAGCAAGTACAAATATGACTCAGTCATTGTACATGCTGGTGGGAACGACCTGAGACGTACCTCCCTGGACTACAGGAAAAGAGACATAGAGGAGCTCTCTGATTATGTAGCCCAGGTCGGTATGACCCTGACCCTGAGCAGCATCTTACCCTCACCAAGAATGATGCCACAGTACAAAGACAAAATGATCAGTTTTAACAATTGGCTTAATTACTGGTGTCATTCTCAGGGGATCCAATGTCTGTCTGCTTGGGATGACATGCTTGACAAGCCACGCTGCTTCGCAAGGGATGGCTTGCACCTGTCACCCCTGGGCTTCTGGATATTGGCCAAGGCTCTTGCCAACCCCATAGTGCCTTTTTTAGGCAAGGCTCAAATGACAAACCTACCTCCCTAGAAAACACAAGTGGAAAAAACTAAGAGTAATGCTGCTCAATGCCAGAAGTCTAAACCTCAAGATGCACGCCCTCAAAGCCCTCCTCAGTATGGAGAACATAGATGTCTGTGCAGTGACTGAAACCTGGTTCAAGGCTCCTGAGAGCACCCCAGCACTATCAGGTTTTACCTCATATCATGCTTTCCGGCCCCAAAACTTGGACCGAACCACAAAAGGAGGGGGAGTATCCATATTCATCAAAGATACCCACACCTCCAGGTTAGTGGCAACGCACGAAGCATCGGAGACCATCCAGGTGCAACTAACCATAGGCAAAACTGCCTTACAGTTTGTAGCATGCTACAGACCACCCTCTCAAACTCAGGAACCCCACACAGCCTTCCTGAAGACACTGGAGAGTATGAATGTCTCTCCAAATACCATCATATTGGGAGACTTCAACTACCCAAACATAGACTGGGAACATTACTCAAGCCCCAACACCCTAGCCCAAAGGTTCCTAGAATTCATAAACTCAAATGCAATGGAACAACTAGTCACCATTCCCACAAGAGGAGACAATATACTAGACCTGATCATCACAAACATGGGGACAAAATGCTCCACACCAGAAGTATATCCCTCTTTGGTAAGATCAGACCATAAATTAATCTCACTGGAAATCCACATCCTGCCCCCACCCCCTGCACAAAAGACCACAGTGAAGAACTTCTCAAAAGCCAACTTCACACTTCTTAAGACTGAAGTGGTAGTCTTCAAGGCCCCTGGGCCAGTGGAAACCACAACCCACACTGCTGAATCCTTTACAAATGCCTTCTACGGGCACCTTCAAGAATGCATGGATCATGCAATCCCAAATAAAACCAAGACCCATTCCCCCAAAGGCAGGCGCCCGGTCTGGTGGACCCCAGCCATAAACAAACTTTACAACAGGAGGAGGAAGCTACTACATGACAGAGCAAAATCCCTAAAAGGGAAGGCATCTCTGATCAGTACTAACAAAAACCTACGATCACTCATAAAATCATCCAAGGCCAACTTTGAGAGAAAAATCGCAAAAGACACAAAAGACAATCACAAGACCTTCTTTAGCTATGTTAGAAACCTGGGTGGAAACTCCCAGATATGCTCAGAGTTAGTCCAAAATGACACAAAATACACTGAACCCACTGACATTGCCAACATTATGGCAGACAGGTTCAGTGCAAATTTCTCCTCCCCCACCCCCAAAAGGAGAAATAACTATCCCAGCAGAGTGTAGCCTCCCTAACATCTCAGATGCCCAGGTGAGAGCCACCCTCTCTAAAGCTAAAAACACAGCATCAATGGGACCGGACGGTGTCCCGGGCTGTGTGCTACATGAACTCCAAGAGGAACTAAACCCACACATAAGGCTGCTGTTTAATCTTAGCCTTACTACAGGATACGTACCCAAAGAGTGGTGTACGGCAACAGTGGTCCCACTTCACAAAGGCAGTGCTTCTACGGACCCTGGAAATTACCGCCCCATAAGCTTGACGAGCCTGGTCTGCAAAGCTATGGAGAGGATCATCATGGAACTCATAAACAAAGACATTGGGGACCTACAGACATTGGATCCTACCCAATTTGGCTTTGTCAAGGGCAGATCCTGCCTTTTGAACTTGGTCGACATTTTTGAAACAGTCACTAAGGCCATTGATGAGGGTAAGGCAGTTCACACAGCCTACCTTGACCTTGCAAAAGCCTTTGACACAATACCCCACTCGGGCATCATAGACAAACTCACCAGCCTAAATGTAAACCCTTATGTCACGAGATGGGTTGCAAACTGGCTCAAGAACAGAACCCACAGGGTCATAGTTGCTGGAGCTATGTCAGACTCCAAGCCAGTCACAAGTGGTGTCCCACAGGGCTCAGTCCTGGGACCGCTCTTGTTCGGCATTTATTTTTCCGAGGTACAGGCAAACATAGGAGGATTGTGGCTGACAAAGTTCGCAGATGACTGCAAACTGGGCGCCATAATTGATACTCCAGCGGACACAAACATCCTTCAGAGAGGCCTCATAGAAACGGATAATTGGTGCCAGAGCCATGGCCTTAAGCTGAACGCCAAAAAATGTATAGTCATACCCTTTGGGAAAAACAAGGTACCCACAAATTACCACATAGGTGGTAATCCATTAAGTACGGAAGTGGTAATCAGGGATCTAGGGACCCAGGTTGACAGTAACCTCTCATTTGACACTCACATTGCCAAAGTGGTTAGGAAGACCTTCTATATTGCCCACCTTATCATGAAGGGTTTCATATCTAGATCAAGAGAGGTCATTGTGCCCCTGTATTCTTCTCTTATCAGGCCAATGATTGAGTACAATGCCCCATTTGGGATGTATCTTACCCGACACCTGCAGCAGTTGGAAAGACCCCAAAAGTTCCTCACCAAGAGGATAAAGGGTCTTAAACATATGTCATATGCTGCCCGACTGAAAAAACTCCAGCTCTATTCAGTCGCATACCACCTACTCAGAGGTGATCTGTGCCTGACGTACAAGGCCATGTCCAATCCGGAATTAATGGACATGCTCCACCTCAGAAAATCCAAATCCATCAGAGTCAGGAGAGCAAGAGACTTAAACCTCAACACAGAAATAAATAGAATGTGCTGGAGGGACAGATTCATAACCCAGAGGCTCCCTACACTCTGGAACAGAATCCCAATCCATGTTAGGCAGAGCCCCTCACTAACTCTATTCAAGAGAAATCTTGACGAGTGGATGGGAGATCGTAGGTTTACCCCGGGGGTCATCACTGTGTCACTACTAGACAGAGGCACAGTAAACTAAACCCTAAAAGGGTGTAGTATTCTCATCCTAAGAGGTGGTGAAAGCCACACACACTCTGGCTAGGCTTATAAATGCCCTAGGGCAGATAGCCTAGTACGAACCTATGAACCTATGAACCTATGTTAGGCAGAGCACCTCACTGACTCTCTTCAAGAAAAATCTTGATGAGTGGATGGGGGATCGTAGGTTTGTCCCGGGGATTACTTCCGTGTCACTATTAGACAGAGGCACAGTAACCTAAACTTTAAAAAGGGCACAGTATACTCAAATCAAGGGGTGGCGTAAGCCAAACACAATTGGGCTAGGCTTATAAATGCCCCAGGGCAGATAGCCTAGTATGAACCTATGAACCTATATATACATATATGTGTGTGTGTGTGTGTGTGTGTGTATGGATGTACATATATATATATATATATATATATATATATATATATATATATATATAGACATAGATATATAGATACCCTCACAGTGCAATAGGAACTCACAACCAAGGGGAACACCTGGCCTGAGAGTGCCTCCTGTAGCAATTGTGCAAGACTTGGTGAAAAACAGACTAATGTCAGGGGTGAAGCTAAAGGACTGCCGAGGAAGCTAAGCTTAAAAAAAAAGAAAGTCTAAAAGGGAATTCCCAGCTATGTGCCAAACTTTTTGTAGATGGGATAACTCATACTACACTGGAAGATATTGCCAACCTGCTAGCTGACAGATTCAGTGCAAACTTCACCCCTCTATCCCCACCTACCATATCCCAAAGTATACCTGATACCAGCCACCTGCCTATTATCTCTGGAGAACAGGTCATCTCTGCACTTGCCAAGGCCAAAAACATGGCCTCAGTGGGACCAGATAATATCTCAGGTTGTTTACTAAATAATCTAAAAAAAAAACTTAGCAGATCCACTTGGCGTTCTGTTTAATCATAGCTTGAGAACTGGCTATGTTCCTGCAGAATGGAGAACAGCAACAGTAATCCTCCTGAACAAAGGGGGGCCATCAACTGACCCTGGCAACTACAGACCAATAAGTCTAACCAGCCTCATCTTTAAGGCCATGGAAAGAATTATCATGCACCTTATGAGCAAGGACATAGGTGACATCCAAACACTGGACCCAACCCAGCTTGGCTTCATTAAGCATAGGTGGTAATCCATTAAGTAAGGAAGAGGTAATCAGGGACCTAGGGACCCAAGTTGACAGTAACCTCTCATTTGACACTCACATTGCCAAGGTGGTTAGGAAGACCTTCTATATTGCCCACCTTATCATGAAGGGATTCACATCTAGATCAAGAGAGGTCATTGTGCCCCTATACTCTTCTCTTATCAGGCCCATGATTGAGTACAATGCCCCATTTGGGATGTATCTTACCCGACACCTGCAGCAGTTGGAAAGACCTCAAAAGTTCCTCACCAAGAGGATAAAGGGTCTCAAACATATGTCATATGCTGCCCGGCTGAAGAAACTCCAGCTCTATTCAGTCGCATTCCGCCTACTTAGAGGTGATCTATGCCTGACGTACAAGGCCATGTCCAATCCGGAATTAATGGACATGCTCCACCTCAGAAAATCCAAATCCATCAGAGCCACGAGAGCAAGAGATTTGAACCTCAACACAGAAATAAATAGGGCATGCTGGAGGGACAGATTCATAACCCAGAGGCTCCCTACACTCTGGAACAGAATCCCAGTCCATGTTAGGCAGAGCCCCTCACTAACTCTCTTCAAGAGAAATCTTGACGAGTGGATGGGAGATCGTAGGTTTACCCCGGGGGTCATCTCTGTGTCACTACTAGACAGAGGCACAGTAAACTAAACCCTAAATGGGTGTAGTATTCTCATCCCAAGGGGTGGCGAAAGCCACACACACTCTGGCTAGGCTTATAAATGCCCTAGGGCAGATAGCCTAGTACGAACCTATGAACCTATTAAGGGTAGAAAATGCTTATTAAACCTAGTAGAATTCTCTGAGAAAGTCACCAATTATGGACTAAGGTAAGACGGTGCACACTGCCTATCTTGATCTTGCCAAGGTGCTCGACACAATTCTCCACTCTGGCATTATTGATAAACTCTCCCAGATATGGAGAAAGAAAAAACAGATATATTTTGGAGAAGTATTTATGAAGAGCCTGTGAAACATAACACAGATGCTAAATGGATAAAATAAGTAAAAGAAAGAATAAGATGTTTAAAGGTACAGGATATGAAATGGGATGAAGTGACAGCCAGAGAGATTGAAACAAAGTTAAGAAAAGCCTCTAAATGGGAAATCCCAGGCTCAGATGCAGTACCTAACTTCTGGTTAAAATTATTAACATCTTTGTGAGAAGATTTAGCCATGAGTAAGCACTATTTATTTGCATACCCTGAACAGACACCAACTTGATTAACAACAAGAAAAGCAATGCTCCTACTTGAGTGAACCTGCAAGCTGCCTTAAAAATTATAGACCAATAACTTACCTTCCGATGACGTATAAACTATTAACTATAGTTGATGCCAACAGAGTTTATAGTCATTTAGAAGAAAACCCAATTATGGCAATAGAACAAAAGGGCAATAAAAGAAAGTCATATGGAACAAGGGATCATTTGTTGCTAAATTAAGTCATAGCGGAGAATGGTAAAAAGGGGAAGAATCTAAGTATGATCTAGATAGGCTGTGTGAACCACCTTACCTTCATCTACAGCTTTGGTGACTGCTTCAAAGAAGTCTATCAGCTTTAGGAGACATGGTCTGCCTTTTACAAACCTGAACTGGGTGGGGTCCAAAGTTTGGAGTTTACCAATGTCTTTGTGTATAAGATCCATGATGATATGTTCCATGGTCTTGCAGACCAGGCTTGTTAGGCTAATGGGGCAGTAGTTCCCGGGGTCCGTTGCGGCTCCCCCTTTGTGGTGTGGGATAACCACCACTGTGCGCAATTCAGTGGACACAAAGCCTGAGGTGAGGCTATGATTGAACATGGTGCTTAGGTGGGATGCCAGGCCATTCTACAGTTCATGTAGAATGCAGTCTGGTATGTTGTCAGGTCCCATGGATGCTGTTTTCGTGGCTTTGGAGAGTGTGGTTTTTACCTGTGCAGCCATGATTACAGGAACTTTGCATTCTTCCGGTACAGAGATGGGCCCTTTAGGGGGTGAGAGGGTGTAAAGTTAGCACTGAACCTATCTGCCAGGATGTTGGCAATATCAGCTGGTTCTGTATATTTAGTGCCATTGTGCTGTAACTCAGAGCAGATCTGAGTGGTGCCATTGAGATTCTTGACATAGCTATAGAATGTTTTGTGGTTGTCTTTAGAATCATTGGCAGTTTTGTTTTTGTAACTAGCTTTGGAGGATTTTTATGAGGGATCTCAGCTTCTTACTGAGGCTGACCAGGGAGTTCCTCGAATCATGGGATTTTACTCTTTTTTGCAACAGTTTCTTTCTTCTGTTGTAGAGTTTGTTTATGGCAGGGGACCATCAGATCGGCTTCCTTTTTATGGAGGATAGCATCTTGGTTCTGTTAGGGATAGCACAATCCATGCACTTGTGTAAGTGCTTATAAAGTGCATTTGTGTAGGATTCTGCAGTCGTATCTCTATTGTCCATCTGCACTGGTGTTGTGAAGTTTGACATTTCTGTCTTAAGAAGTGTAAAATTGGCTTTGGAGAAATTTTTATGGTGGTTTCCCTAATTGGGGGTGGGGGGCGGGATGTGGATGTATAGGGTGATTAGCTTGCGGTCGTATCTGACCAACGAGGAATTGACCTTTGGTGTGGAACACCGGTTGCCCATGCTGGTAATGACCAGGTCTAGGATATTGCTGCCCCTGGTGGGGGTGTGTTTAAGTTGATCCAAGGCATTGGAATTTATGAATTCCAGAAAACGTTGAGCAAAAGAGTTGGTACATGAGTAGTTTTCCCAGTTAATGGTGGGGTAGTTGAAATCACCCATTATTATGATTTTGGGTTGTACCCTAATATTTTCCAGTGTATTAAGAAATGAGGAGTGGGAATCCTGGGGCATGGTGAGGGATCTGTAGCAAGTTACAATTTGGATTGCGGTCTTGACTAGAGTTAGTTGCACTTGGATAATCTAGGATGCATTATACTGAGCAACTAGCCTGGAGGTGTGGATATCCTTAATGAATATGGACATGCCTCCGTCTTTAGTGTTTTGGTCCAGCTTAGGTGGCCAAAAGGTGTGGTATGAAGTATAGCCTGGTAATGCAGGGGTGCTCTCTGGAGCCTGTAACCAGGTCTCTGTCACTGCACAGATGTTGATGTTCTCCATTTTAAGGAATGCCTCGAGTGAATGCATTTTGAGGTTTAGACTTCTAGCATTGAGTAGCATTACCCTCAGATTTTGCTTGCTTGTACCTGTTAAGGTGGTGAATTTGTCATTTGAACCTTGCTTAAAAACGGCACTATAGGGGTGGCAAGAGCCTTAGCCAGTATCCGGAATCCCAAGGGCAACAGGTGCAGGCCATCTCAGGCAAAGCATCGTGGTCTGTCGATCATGTCATCCCAGGCAGATAGATACTGGATCCTCTTAGAATGACACCAGAAGTTTAGCCAATTGTTGAAGTCAATTATATTTCCCGTTCTGAAGGAGGTATGGGTCTCCTTGAAACTGATTACATGTATAGATCTGCAATTGTGGGACTGCACACATATCTGCTGACCTCACAAGACCCAAATGTAGTGAAAGTTTTGAAACATGAGGAGAATAAATCTAGGATGACTTCTCTGCTTAATCTAGTGGAAGCATATCGGTGTCAAGCATGAATGCAAATCAAACCAGAAGTAGATAAAAATCAGGCAGCAATTGAATGTGCCAAAAAAAACAAAAGAAAGAATATAAGGTGAAAGACCAGATGTAAAGGCAAGAAATGTGGAAAATGCATAAATATAGTTGCAAGTATAGAAAACTTCTGGAAGAACCTCATGTTGATCTGGATTGAATGCAGGAATGGTTAAGGAGAGGCAAATTTAAACCAAGAGATGAAAGGTTAATATTGGCAACACAAGATAGTGGGCTACATACAGGTTGGTTTACAAAGTCCATTGAACATGTGGGAGAAACAGACACATGTAGGTTTTGTAAAATAGAATTGGAAACAGTTGCACACCTTGTTGCTGCCTGTGACATACTAATGGCAGAAGGACTGTATATTGAAAGGCATAATAATGTGGCAAGACTGTTGCACTGGGGATTGTGCAAATATTATGGTACTGAAGTGGCTGAAAAATATTGGAAACATGAGCCACAAAGCATCATAGAAGATGATGAAGTCTACATCATATGGGATCACCCATTACCAACGGTTCAAAAGACAGATGCTAGAAAACTGGATATAGTGGTCCATGAAAAGAAGACAAAAGTAGGATTGATCATTGAAATTGCCACACCCAGTGACTACAGTGTCTTGCATAAAGAGAGACACAAAGTCATAAAATATCAGGATTTACAGGTGGAAACAAAGAGGAATGTGGAAGAAAGATATCCAGACAGTTCCAATAGTAGTAGGAGCAATGGGTCTTATAGAAAAAGAATATGCAATTGTGTTTAGATATGTTATCAATACATGTAACCCCATATGAATTGCAGAAGGAGTCATTACTGGGCACATTGTGGGTGCTGCAAAGAGCACTTCTGGCTGACATCAAAGACTAAAACAATGCTAATTTCATGTACTATAATTGTACTTTGACGTAGGAATGGGGTCCATTCTCATCATGGTATTAGAAACCCCAAAGACTTGGAGAAATTAAAAATAGAGATTAACCCTTGACTCACCGACAGAACACACTCTGTCAGAATTGGTGACTTCATCTCCAGTAGTAGATCCATCTCCAGTGGAGTACCACAGGGTTTGTGCTGGGCCCCTTACTGTTTGGCATCTATTTCTCAGACATCCAAGCCAAAGTAGATAGCCTTTGGCTCACCAAGTTCACTGATGATTGCAAACTAGGAGCAATCATTGAGTCCCCTAATGACATCAACATATTACAAGAAGGGCTAACACAAACACATGATTGGTGCCAAAGCCATGGTCTAAAACTAAATTGAGTTTCTACAGTGGTAAGAACAGCCTTTTCCATAAGCACCTCATAAGCAAGGGCATAGCATCCAGGTTAAGGGATGTTATAACTCCACTGTCCTTGACCCTCATCAGACCACTAATAGAGTATAATGCACCCTTTTGTATGATCCACACCAAACACGTGCAGCAGCTGGAGAGACCTCAGAGGTTTCTCACTAAGAAAATACAAGGACACCAAACCATGACTTGCATGGACAGGCTGAAAGTCCTGTCACTTTACTCTGTTTCATATAGGCTGCTGAGAAGTGTGCCTGGCCTATAGGGGAATCTCCAACCCTGCCCTAATGGAAATGCTGTACATTTGCAAGTCAAATGGCACAAGAGTCACTCGTTCTAGGATTTAACATTGAGGGGAGACAGATATGTCTCCAAGAGACTACCGCTTCTCTGGAATAGACTTCCTGTTCACATAAAACAGAGCCCCTCACTGCCCTATTTAAATGCAACCTAGATAATTGGATGCGAGACAGCAAATTTGCCCCTGGGTGGGACCCATGTCCCTCATGGACAGTGGCAGCCAGTGTTTGTTAGCAAAGTGCTAAAGCATTTTAAACTTTGCTACAAGATCTCCCATATTCGTTTACCACTTGGTAGAAAAGTAATACCTAAATATTAATATTCCCAAACTGGAGCACTGTCTTCCAGTAATATCTCTGCAATCCACATATCCTACAGATGTGTTACAAATCACAGAAAATAACATATCGTTTTGGCTCATCACTGCCATCTCCTATTTCGTATATAAACTACATTACTGTTAAAAAAAAAAAAAAATATATATATATATATATATATATATATATATATATATACATATATATATATATATAGGTTCATAGGTTCATACTAGGCTATCTGCCCTAGGGCATTTATAAGCCTATCCAGAGTGTGTTTGGCTTTCGCCACCCATTTTAAATTAATTTTGCTATGCCCTTTTTCGAGGTTAGTATACTGTGCCTCTGTCTAACAGTGACACAGAAGTGATACCCGGGGTAAACCTACGATCTCCCATCCACTCATCAAGATTCCTCTTGAAAAGAGTCAATGAGGGACTCTGCCTAACCTGGACTGGGATTTTATTCCAGAGTGAAGGGAGCCTCTGGGTTATGAATCTGTCCCTCCAGCATGTCCTATTTATTTCAGTGCTGAGGTTCAAGTCTCTCGAGCGTGTAGCTCGATGGGATTTGAATTTTCTGAGGTGCAGCATGTCCATTAATTCCTGGTTGGACATGGCTTTATACATCAGGCACAGATCGCCTCTGAGCAGGCGGTATGCCATTGAGTAGAGCTGGAGTTTCTTTAACCGGGCAGCATATGGCATCTGTTTGAGCCCTTTGATCCTCTTGGTGAGGTACTTTTGGGGTCTTTCCAGTTGCTGCAGGTGTCTGGTAAGGTACATCCCAAAAGGGGCGTTGTACTCAATTATGGGCCTGATGACGGATGAGTAAAGAGGCATGATGACCTCCCCTGATCTAGATGTGAATCCCTTCATGATTAGGTGGGCTATATAAAATGTTCTTCTAACCACTTTGGCCACGTGGTTGTCAAATGAGAGATTGCTATCAACTTGGGTCCCCAGATCCCTAATTACTTCTTCTGTACTTAATGGATTACCACCTATGTGGTAATTTGTGGGCACTTTGTTTTTGCCAAAGGGGATGACTCTACACTTTTTGGCGTTTAGCTTGAGGCCATGGCTCTGGTACCAGTTGTCTGTTTCTATGAGGCCCTTTTGGAGGATGCTTGTGTCGGCTGGAGAGTCGATTATGGTGCCCAGTTTGCAGTCATCTGCGAACTTGGTCAGCCGCAGTCCTTCCATGTTGGCCTGTACCTCCGAGAAATATATACCGAACAAGAGAGATCCCAGGACTGAGCCTTGTGGGATGCCACTTGTAACTGGTTTGGAGTCTGACATGGCTCCAGCAATTCTAACCATGTGGGTTCTGTCCTTGAGCCAGTTTGCAACCTATCTAGTGACATAGGGGTTTATATTTAAGCTGGTGAGCTTATCTATAATGCCCGAGTGAGGTATTGTATCGAAGGCTTTTGTGAGGTCCAGGTAGGCTGTGTGGACCACCTTCCCCTCGTCAATGGCCTTGGTGACTGTTTCAAAGAAATCAACCAGGTTTAAGAGGCAGGATCTGCCCTTAACAAAGCCGAACTGGGTAGGATCCAGTGTCTGTAGGTCCCCAATATCTTTATTTATGAGGTCCATGATGATCCTTTCCATAGCTTTGCAGACCAAGCTAGTCAGGCTTATGGGGCGATAGTTTCCAGGATCTGTTGAGGCACCACCTTTGTGGAGAGGGACCACTGTTGCTGTAAGCCACTCTTTGGGTACATATCCTGTAGTAAGGCTGAGATTGAACAGTAGTTTTATGTTTGGGTTTAGCTCTTCTTGGAGTTCATGTAGGACGCAGCCCGGGACACCGTCTGGTCCCATTGATGCTGTGTTTTTTGCTTTGGAGAGGGTGGCTCTTACCTGAGCATCTGAGATGTCAGGGGGGCAGCACTCTGCTGGGATAGATATTTGCCCTTTTGGTGGGGAGGGGGGAGAAGTTTGTGCTGAACCTGTCAGCTAGGATGTTGGCAATGTCTGTGAGTTTGGTGTATTTTTTGTCATTTTGGACTAATTCTGAGCATATCTGGGAATTCCCACCCAGGTTCCTAACATAACTAAAGAAAGCCTTGTGATTATCCTTAGTGTCCTGTGCAATTTTTCTCTCGAAGCTGGCCTTAGACGATTTTATGAGTGCCCGTAGTATTTTGCTAATACTGATCAGAGATGCCTTCCCTTTTTGGGATTTTGCTCTATCATGTAGTAGCTTCCTCCTTCTATTGTATAGTTTGTTTATGGCTGGGGTCCACCAGACAGGACGTCTGCCTTTGGAGGATTGGGTCTTAGTTTTACTTGGGATTGCAAGATCCATGCATTCCTGAAGGTGTTCATAGAATGCGTTTATAAAGGATTCTGCAGTCTGGGCCGTATTTTCCACAGGCCCGGGGACTTTGAAGGATTCCACCTCAGTTTTGAGTAGTGTGAAATTTGCTTTAGAGAAGTTTTTCACTGTGGTTTTCTGGGCAGGGGGTGGGATCGGGATGTGAATATCCAGTGAGATTAGTTTATGGTCTGATCTTACCAGTGAGGGATACACTTCTGGTCTGGAGCATAGAGTCCCCATGTTGGTGATGATCAGGTCCAGTATGTTTTCCCCTCTTGTGGGAGTGGTAACAAGTTGTTCCATAGCATTTGAGTTTATAAATTCTAGGAACCTTTGGGCTAGGGTGTTGGAGCTAGAGTAATGCTCCCAGTCTATGTTTGGGTAGTTGAAGTCGCCCAATATAATAGTGTTTGGAGCGACCTTCATATTTTCCAGTGTTCTCAGGAAGGCCGAGTGGGGTTCCTGGGTTTGGGAGGGTGGTCTGTAGCAGGCTATAAACTGGAAGGCAGTTTTACCCACTGTTAGTTGCACATGGATAGTCTCTGATGCTATATATACAGGTTACTGATGCTATATACACAGGTTACTGTCCTTCTCTAAAAAAATGAAAAATAAAAATCCTTATATAGTGTAGGTAAAAGAGCATTTTCTCAGCTCGGATCACCACCTGGAACAGTCTCCTTAATGGAACAAAAACTTTACAAACCTTTATCTGAATTCTAATGGAAGCTACTGCAAGCACTGATAGCATATATTGCTGTCACTTAAAAGTGCCCTTAGTTGAATTATTTTGCCAAGCAATTGACCCCATCTACTGCCGCCACAGTCAGGGAACAGTGTGCCCTAAAATTAAATATTACCCAAAAGAGCACACTAACCAAATGAAAAAAGTTATGTTAAGTGACTTCCAGCAATCAGACACTCAGAACTAAGGCAGCTCTCCTCCCACTATTTGTTTATTTATTTATTGATTTATTTACATTTGTTTACCGGGAAAGTCAGACTGGGACAGAAGCTCATTTTCAGCGGAGGCTTGGGGAGAAAAGCTCCACAGAAATATAAGCAAAATAGAATAATTAGATAGTGCAATAGTATACATATTGTAAGATGCAGAATACACATCATCTAGTTAGTCTATACAAAGAAGTATTTATTAAAGTTTTCAGGTCGATACAGGTTCCAAAAGAAAAACACGCAAGCATTTCAGTAAAGATCACTGCAAGAAAAATAAAATTAGAACTGTGTACATATTAAATAATAGTTATGAACAAATGAGATTTCCTTGATTTCCTATATATATATATATATTTTTTTTTTGGAGTAATAATAACACAGAGGAGAGGGAGAAAATGAGGTAAGGAGTGGACAGTGTGATGAGAGAGTTACAGATATCTTGTTAGTCAGGTTTGTCACAGAAGCAATGCCAGTTTTTGGATAGATGTTCAAATAGTAGTTGTTTGAAATTGGTAAATTCAGGAGTGTTTTAGAGGGTGTGGGGTACAGAGTTCCATAATTTGGCTATTTGATTTGAGAATAGAGCTTCACTGTGAGTGTTGTTAGCTTTGTTTACTGTGAGAAAGTTTCTGCCTGCATATCTTAGACTTTGTGGGCATGAGTAGGGAGCAACAAGTTTCTTGAGGGATGGGCAGCTGTCAGGATGGAAGATGATATTGTGTGTGAATTTAAGTTGGTAGAGATGGGGAAGGTTCAGTAGCTTGAGCCAATTTAATTTATATATAGCAATACAATGGCTGGTTTGGTGAGGAAGGTTGGCTACGAAGCGAGTTATTTTGTTGTAGCAAGTTTCCAATTTGGTTAAATCTGATTTTTTTTAAGTTGGTAAAGAGGAGGGAAGCATAAAGGAGTGTAGAGAGGAGGAAGGTTCTGGATATGGCTAGTCTGGTATTGTCAGTGAGGAATGCCTTGCTTCTGTGCAGTGAGCCAAGTTTAACGTGAACTTTCTTAATTGTCTGGTAGTCTGGTATTGTCAGTGAGGAATGCCTTGCTTCTGTGCAGTGAGCCAAGTTTAACGTGAACTTTCTTAATTGTGATGGCTATGTGTTGATCAAATCTGAGTTTGTTGTTGATAGTCATGCTGAGGAGTTTTGTATGCTGAACTGGTTGGATGACTGTGTCGTGTGCTGAGAGAATGGTGAAAGGAGGGGTGACAGGTGATTGTTTGCTACTGGTAAATAGCATTAACTGTGTCTTTTTGGGTTGAGGATTAGTTGTGATTTACTTGGATATGTTTCGATATCATTAAAAGCTTGATGGGTTACTATTTGGAGGTCTGGTAAGGTTACTGCTGAGCAGATTAAAGTTGAATTGTCTGCATACTGAACTACTTTAGAATGTGTTATGGATAAGGCTAGATCATTAGAGAATATGGTGAAAATAAGAGGTCCTAATATGGATCTTTGGGGGACTCCGACTGAGACAGGCAGAAGTGGTGAGTGTTTGGATTTCCATCATACTGTTTGTTATCTGTCAGAAAGACAGCTTAGGAACAAGGAGAGGGAAGTCTTTGATAGGTTTAGTGAGGCAGGAGTATTAAGGAGTTTCTGATGGGAGACCATGTTGAATGCTTTTGACATGTCTAGGAAGATTGATGTATCTTGCTGGTTTGAATTTCTGAGTTGGCTGATGGTGTTAGAGAAATTAATTAGGGCTGTGGTGGTGCTGTTTTCAGTCTGAAACCATGTTGGGAGGGAAAGATAAGGTTGTGAGATAGCAGATCTTGCAGTAATTGAGTGTGTATACATTTTTCCAGAATTTTGACACAGGGGGAAAGGATGGTTACGGGTCTGTAATTGTTTAATTCTGTTGATATTCCTCCTTTATGTAGAGGGGGGATACAGGAACTTTTCCATAATTTTGTGACATATTGTTTTGTTATACACCTGTTTACCAGAATGGAGATGGGCAGAGCTATGGCAGCAGCTGAGGGAAGTGGTCAGCTGCTAAGGAGGAAGTTTTCAGTTTTTTTAGCATTATTCTTGTGGTGTTAGTTGGGACAGATTTGAGGTCAACAAGAGTTGTTGTTAGTTTCCACACTAAGTAGAAGAGCTGGTGGAGTGGAATTGTTCCCTGTAACTAAGGAGATGATGGTGTTTATAAAGCAGGTGTTGATTTGGGAGGCAATACTCATGCTTTGGTGATTGGTTGTTGGTTCTGGGGTTTGGCTTTACCTGGTTGGAGGGAGCGAGTTAATAGTCTGCCAGAACTTTTTGGGATTGTTTTCATATTTTTTTGCATGGATGTATAATATGTGTTCATGTCTAGTTTGAGTTGTTTTTTTTATTTGATTGTGGAGCTGCTGGTATGCTAACAGAGTTTTATTGTCTTTTGTTTTCTGGTACTGAAGTCAGGTTTTGTCCTTTACTTTTTGAAGTCTAAAGGTTTCTTTTGATACCCAAGGCAATCTCTTATTTTTAACATGACATGTACAAGTTGGTGCTAAGCTATTTAGTATAGTTAGAAATGGGTCATTGAAGAATGTTATGGCCTGGTCGAGTTGGAGATGATGGAGTGGTGTCCAGTTACATTTATTGAGCATGTCTAAGAATGGTTCATTGGAGAAGTTTTTGGTATTTCATACGACTTTGTAAACTATGCTTCTGGGTGGGTTGAGCTGATGACGGATTAAGTAGGTAGGTCTATAGTCACTTAAATTATTTGGAAGGTATCCGGAGAGAGAGATGTGAGTGGTACTGTTAATAACTGACCAGTCTAAGATAGATTCCCTTTTGCTATGTTTATCTATTCGAGTGGGAGACTGGATAGTTTGGGAGAAACCATGTAGATTTATGAAGGTGGAAGGTAGAATATCAAAAAGATTACTAAAATACAAAATCAGCACGAGGACACTCAGCAATATTAAAAAAAAGACTTCCCTTTTGTTATGTTCAGGTTTTACAGTCAGTCCAATGGTTCAAGGTCACAAACAGAAACTAACCAGGTTAACTTAAACAACCTCCGAAAGATACAATACAACACAAAAGAGAACAATGGCTGTAAAAAACAAGTTCTGCTAACTAGCCTCCAGCAAATTGTCACTGAGAACAAAGGCTGTTTACTTTCTTCCCATGACAGTAAAATATGATTCTTGAATTTTGGCAGAAAGAATACCGAAGCACAAAACACTGTTTACATCAGCCCGAGTAGACTCACAAATAGGAGAATACTTATTCAAGTTGTTAGGGACCTGGTTTTGTAGTCAGTCCACTGGTTGCAGGTCACTGTTACCTTATTCTGTGTCTTGCTTGGCCAAGGCTTCAGATTTATACAAGTCTTATGTTTCCGGCTGAGTTTTCACATGCTTTGGAATACCATATACATTGGGCTATTTCAGTTCTAAAAGACAGTAAATAATATAAAAACTTTTTTTTTCACTATATTAAGCCTCAGACCTATAATCTCCTGTTTTGCAGTTTTATTTCTGGCTTCCTTGGATGTTTGTATTTTTTTCAGTAATCTTAATGACAATAAGCCATACTCCCAAAATATTCTTATATACAATAAATAAAGTCTGTTACAGTGACATGCATCTAGCCCATCAAATGTTTCCAAAAATACAGTTGAGGCTATCTTGTTCTGGCTTGCTTGCAGTATAAAAGTGGAACTCATAATAATTGACAGAGTGGTCTTTTGCCATAGACTCCTTCACACATCCATCATTCTGTTTGTCCTTTCCCAGAACATCACCAATACAATGAGATCTGATAAAATTTGTTATGTTTTAGTGGATCCTTACTTCCAGCTCTAATCACACCAATGATACTGATAAAGTCAGAATGTCAAAGTGAACACTGTCCCACTTTTGCTACATGGATTTATATTAAGATTCCAAAACAAAATCAGTTTACATGGAGATGGAACGCAAAACAGTTCTACATTCTCACCTTTTTATCTTTTCTCAGTAGCCAAAAGTGGCCCCATCTTACATCGCTTAATATAAACGATATTGTCAAATATTATTAGAAACTACTTTTTCAGTAATTAAACAGGCTGGTACTTGAAGACATAAAAAAATCTAAATCCAAACCCATCTCATAGCTTAACTCTGAAATTAAGGTTCTCAGGTCCCAGCATGAAACAGCCTAGACAGTGCAGATGTGTAAGTGGCACTTAGCATAACAGTAGATGTTCAAATGATCACTGCTGCAGTAGCCTTAGCAATATGGGTTATATCCTGCCAAGCATATAACAGTCAGCCAGTTTCCAAAGCCTCATGGAACTTCCACACACCCAAACTGTCAAGCAGACCAAGGTGAGCTGACTAAAAGACAAGTTTGGTGCAAAGCCCTTCATAGCTTTACTGTCAGCAGAGAGAGGGAGGCTGAACCCTGAAAGAACAATGTTAGGAACCACAAAAATAAAAGTCCATGCCCTGGAATAAAAAACACAAAAAAAACAAGGAGGATGGAGAGAAAGGAAGTGGCAAATTCAGCAGGGATCATTCGAACATCTAATGGTATGGTCATTTGTATTGACACAACTGTACTGTGTTCATCATACTGAAAAAGGTGAGCAAGCCTGGGATTTTTGAAGAAGAGCTGAGCCAAGGGTCTTGCTTGGCTATTAGAACCCAGTAAGAGCCAAGCCAGAATAGACAATTGCAGCAGTAGCTGCGTAGCTCTGTTAAAAATAAGTATATCTGGAAGTTCAGAGCAAATTATTTAATTAAAAAATATAGTTACAGCCCAATAGACATTGGCATTGCCAGCATTCACTGAAATGAAAGAATGCTGACAGTACGTTGATCACACACCCTGACAGCTTACACACAGTCACCCCCTTCACCATGAAAAATATGAAAAAATATAATAAGCACAACATAGAAGTCCACTACTTGGTATGCAGGAACAGGTATGTTGCCCTGGCTAGTAGAAAGAAAATATGTTTTTCATTTTGTGGTCTAATGACTATTTAGTGCACCACAGCTTCACCATACTTTCCAAGAAATGGTCAAACAGACATAAGGTAAAAACTAGATACACTGTTTAAATGGAACAACAAAAGCCTTGTGAAATGCTGATTTTGTTAGTTTTATGTAAGAAAGAAAAATTTAGTTGCCTTAAGGCAGCCCACAATAATAGTAAATAACAAACAGTATTCTTAATAACCTAAATATCTGGGTACAAAATAAATGAGCGGCCGCGGTGGTGCAGAGGTTAGCGTTGCTGCCTCACAGCAAGAGGTTCTCCGGTTCGATCCTTGGCTGGGGTGCCTTCTGTGTGGAGTCTGCATGCCCTCCCTGTGGTCGCGTGGGTTTCCTCTGGGTGCTCTGGTTTCCTCCCACATCCCAAAGACATGCTTTAGGTGGATTGGATACTCTAAATTGGCCCTAGACATAACTGCATCCATGTGTGTACCTTCCATGGAAGGTTGGGTGCCAGGCTGGCAACTCAACACTGTAAAACTCCACTGCCAATCATGAGCAGACAGGTGATCCGCTGTGGTAAACCCTAATCAGAAAAAATCCAAAAGAAGATTTGGGTACAAAATGAATACACTGCCCCAGCGGATTGTACCCTTTCTGCAAAGGTACACCAGCTCTGACTGTGAAATTGATACAAAATATAATAATACTGGCAAAATTTGCTCTTTACTAAATACTGCCCTCCAACAAACCATATCAATCACAACTGCCCTTTAATTTCATGTATTTATGCTCCCCAAATGATAGCCCATGTCTGTATTCTAATTTCTCACTGAGAAAGGAATGAAAAATGTAAGAATGACAGTAACATTTTGTTGTTTCAGCTTGTGATAGTAAACACATACACTACCCCCAGCAAGTCATAACACTTTTTTTGCTAACAGTGATTATATGATGACTTTCTATTTTCATGTACAAGATGCCTCCACTGCCCTTCCTCAAAACAGCATCCCAGTTCTGGACACATCTCTAATACTGGATGGTGAGGAAAGGAAAAGAAAAAAGAAACGACTACTACAAGTACTTTCACCATGTTGCTCTTGAACACATGTCCTCACCCCCAAACATACACTAAGCACCTCTCAGAGATTTACAGCATTGAGTAAAATCAGGAACTACAGAGAGACTGGGGCGTACCTCAGTAAAAAGAAAGATATACAAAAGAATTCTGCCCATGATGTCGTTAGCATTGGGATGGCTTTTCAAACTTTCTTGAACTCTTTCTCTCACTGAAATAGGCTCCTGTCCTTCTGTGAAACCATACATGCACTCTATAGTAAAGGAAATAATGCACCCCCATCCTATCAAAGAATTGTCAAACTACAATGTCTTGCAGTAGTCCTCTCCCATGAAAAATGTTTAAATATTCTCCCATTTCACCACTGCGGCATGTGTCACCACCCTGTCTGGTATTCCAGCAAAGCACACTGCTTAGATACACAGACTGGAGCTAACAGAAAGCATTCGCAGCCAGAAGGTCTGGTCTGAATGAACAGTTCAACAGACAGCATTTTCACATGGGTCTGCATTGAAAGAGGATGATCCGTGGGCAGACATGCTGAAATGGTTGATAAATGAACCTTGACAGAAGAGTAAGAAAGGTCATAGATAGGATAATAACAACTAGCCCTGAATGGGTGCTAGTTATGTTGCTAGCACTAGCTAGAGAACCTTTTCCATTTGCTAATATATGATTTTTAGAAGAAGACTTTCTTGCCTCCATTAGTACCTGCTGAAAGTCCTCAGTTAACAGATGCCTAAAAGGTATTAAGACCCTATCATCCAGACAGTCAACTGAAGTTGGTTGATGTCAGGGTGCATCAAACACATTTGTTCTTGTGTGAGTAGATCCAGTCTGCGAAGAAGCTTGTGGTAACTGCCTCTGGCCATTTCCAAAAGAAGGGAGAACTACTGTTGCCATGGCCAGAAGGGAGTTGCCACAAAGATCTTGGGGGATTCCTTCTGAATCTTCAGAAGTACCATGGATATTGGTGGAAAGGGTGGAAAAGCATGTAGGAACATTCTTGTCCAAGGAAAAGAAAATGCATCTGTCTTTCAGGCCTTGCATGGAGTCCTGGAACAGAATCTTGCCATTTGATTGTTCAGAGAGGAAGCAAAGAGGTCCGCTTAAGGAACTCCCACAAATGGATCAAATCTTGGAAAAACCCCTTGTTCTAGTTTCCATACACGAGGGTCTGACCTGGTCCTGCTCAGCTTGTCTGCCACACAGTTTTGTTTTGATGGAATGTAGGATACCTGTGGAGTGAGATTGTGCTGTGAAGCTGTATACCAAGCTAGCATGGCTAGTCTGCAAAGGGGTATGGCCTGGTTACTCTTTGCTTTCTGATGTACCACATGACTGTGGTATTGTCTGCAACTACCTGAAGAGATCCTAGGGACCAAAGATGGATCAGAGAGTTGAGTGCCTTGATCAGGGCAAGTATCTCTTTGATATTTATGTGCTTGCATCTGTCCTTGGTATCCCACACTTTTACCCTCCTGAAATTGCTCCCTAAGCAAAGTCTGAAGCATCTGCAGTGGTTGATTGCTTTAGAGTAGGGAGGGAGAAAGACAGATCTGGATTTAAGGATATCTGTCTTCTGCTAAACCCCATTACTAGGATTTTAAAAGATAAAGGGTGTTGATGTTGGGACCAAAGAGATTTCAGATTCTACTGTATCTTTCTCATGTGGAGTCTTGCCAGAGGTATCATGAGAATCATAGATGCCATGAGACTCAAAATCCTGAGGTATTCCCTCACAGTGATGAAGTCTTAGTGGAAAACATTATAAATAGATCTAGATAAAGATATATGTATATTTTTCCTGTGGAAGAAAAGCTCTTTGAACTGAGGTGTCTAGTTGACATCCCAAGAACACAATCTTGTGTGCAGGAGTCAGGAAAGACTTTTGAATGTTCTCTTGGAATCCCAGCTTGTGTAAGAGATCTTTCATATAAGATAGAGATTCTTGACACTTTGTAAAAGACTTTACAAAGATAAGCAAATCATCTAAATATGGAAATGTGGATACTCTGTAGCCTGAGATGAGCTATAACTGGAGCTAGATATTTTGTGAACACTCTTGGTGCTGTGAATGGTCCAAAGGGTAAGGCAGTGAACTGATAATGTGATCCAGACGGGTTCCGGCGTGTAGATCGCGAGACAAATGCCCGCGAGCTACATCGCCGAAACCAGAAGGCCGCAGCACCGCTAAACCGTAGAGCGGTGCTGCCGAAACGTAACAGGCGGAAAGATGCGGCGGTGTGAAAACAGACAAAAGCAGACGGCCCCTAAGGCAAACACGCAGGCCGTCAACACACAGCGTACACGGCCGGCAAACACACGCGGATCGGCGCGAAACACAGCACAACGGTAGTGCTCCAAAACAGTTGCATAAGCACTCATACACCCAAAACAGTTGCAGAAGCAGTCCGAAACCCAAAACAGTTGCAGAAGCAGTCATAACACCAAAACAGTTGCATAAGCACTCATACACCCAAAACAGTTGCAGAAGCAGTCCTAAACCCAAAACAGTTGCAGAAGCAGTCATAACACCAAAACAGTTGCATAAGCACTCATACACCCAAAACAGTTGCAGAAGCAGTCCTAAACCCAAAACAGTTGCAGAAGCAGTCATAAAACCATTACTTACCCTCACAGCCCCAGTTGTCCACGCAAACACAGCAAACAGTCCCGAGAAGCAGGAAGTAAAGTCCCCAGCACGTAGAGCAATGCACAGCACACTTTACCCGAGAAATGCTGCATAGAAAAGCAGGTCATGTGTCAGGTAAACCCTTAAAAGTACAGACAAAGCAGTGTCAGGGTCAATAGAACACACACACTATAACCTGTCTGTGTACTAGTAGTAAGCATGTCACAGCAGGGTGTCTGTAGTATAGGACAAACCCAGATAACAGGCATGCCTGCAACAAACAGTACCTACCCTGCTAGAGCCCCTGAGTGCAGTTGTAGGTGTGAACATGCTAACCTGGTAAAGCATGACACACTAACCCAGTAGCAGGGGATATAGTAGCTGTAACCCATCTCCGACTCCACAGTAGAGTAAGACATGCAGCTTCTGCTAAACACGTCACGTTGTCCCTGTTACAGGAGTATAGACAAGTACCCAGCCCCATGTAGGAAGACAAGGGTGCAAGACAGAGGTACCTCCTAAGTAACATCTGCCACTCAAGCAGACACCAAGCCCTAAACCGTGATTGGCTGGCAGCAACAACAGGGAGTTAAAGGGGGCTGGCACAGTACACACAGAACCTGTGCTCAATCAGGCATCGTGGACTCTAAACAGAGTACAAGCATACGGCAACCCCAGGGATGTGTTAACTGCAGACATTGCAACCATAGGGAAGAGACAGTCAGAGGCGGTTGGAGTGCAAGCTGTACAGGGCCATTGAGACAGACAGAGTTACTACACACGGTATAAGACAAGGAGGTGTAAACCGAGTGGCCTACTGTCTGGAAGGGACTGTGTCCAGGTTCAGTAGTATATCCCATACCAAGCTCCACCGGCTGTGATGGATTCTGAGAGACCATCTACAAGTGCTGCAACCATGCTGGAATGTATGTATCTGTATAGCCCTGGTCTGATTGGCAACAGATACAGCACAGTGCCCAGCCAACGTGGCAAACCCATGCTGGTGTTGGAGGGTACCTCTACCATTTGGAACGTGAGACACCACCAAAAGCGGTACTGGGCATGTTGTGAGCGGAGAACGAAGGCATGCAGAGGACGTGCCATCACTGTTCGGCAGGAAGAGGGTGAGGAATTGCTGAAATCACTGCCACACCAGCACGGCCCAGATGCAACAATGGCACAAGTGGCTACATTGCGAGCAGAACTGCGGCAGAGGGCAGTAACTGGTAATGAATTGCCAAGCTTGGTAATGCAGAGTGTGCTAGGCACAGCAGATGACAATGTACTGCAGGAGATGCCTTGTCGTGCGACCCTTCGTAGAAGCATCACCAGGGTACGGCAGCAGGCACGGGCATCCATGGCTACACCTCCAGCAACCCTTGCAGATATTGATGCCAGCCAGTATCCACTCCGTAGTGGCAGCTTCATGCCGTAGAAGGTCGGATATGGATGGTACCGCTTCCTTGGTAGTACTTACTACAACACAGAACCTGACTGACCTGTGCAGGTCCGACTTTGTTCTTGGTGATGGCACCTTTCCCACACGGGCCGATATCTGTCGCCAGCTATATACATTACATGGCTGTATTGGCACCCCACCTCAATGAGGGTCGTACCCCTGGTGTACTGTCTCATGACACGGAAGTCGGAGTCTGCATACACCACTTTGTGGGAGGTGCTGAGGGGTATGGCATCTGACCAGGGATGCACTTTGTCACCACAGTATATCATGACTGACTTTGAGAAGGCAGCAATTCGTGCCAGCTGGAAGGCATTCCCTAGGAGTATTCTGAAGGGATGCCTATTCCATTTTGCACAGATCATCTGGCGACAGATCCAACATCACCACCTTGTCGCCTCTATGGCACGGACACTGCTTTCTCCATTGCCATTCGCAAGCTGATAGCGTTGGCATTCCTACCTTTGGATGATGTTGTCCCTGCATTTCTGGACATTGTGTCTTCCTTACCAGAATGTGCCCAGCCAATTGGTGTATTTCTAGACCATCATTATGTCCGAGGCCGACCACGCAAGTATGCATCCCGCTGTTCAGTACAGACACGAATGCCATCGTCATACCCTCTGCGGTTCTGGAATGTGTCCGATGTCTCTGAGATGGACTTCCCGTACTAACAACCAGGTGGGCGTGGCATCGTCGGCTGAAGGTATTACTGGGTCGCCCTACTGTACAGCTAGCTGGCCTTTTGTGTGTTCTGCAGCAGGAGCAGAACCTGACGGATACCGGCGTGAATCTCTTCTGCGGGGATGCCTGTAACACCGCGTAAGAAGGCTATTGTAGTAAGGGGCGTCGCCTAAAGCACATCTTACAACATAAGTGTGACTACACTAATGTGCAGGATTTCCTCCGTGCTGTGGCACATTTCTACAAATTATGATGCTGTCTGGGTTTCGTATGCACCAAGCACAACACACATCACATTGCATATGCAATTAATAAAGGCTTTGCCCATAGCACACGGGTTCCATGGTACCACTTTCATGCCCACGTGGCATGCTATCCCAGCAGGATTTTCCAGTAACACTTTCACATGGTGGCTTCTAAGGGGGTGCACAGTGTATCACTGTGGTGGTTTGTATCTGCCACCTGTGGTTAGGGTGTAGGGGTTCCCTCAATTTTGACAGGGAATTGTCCACAGTCCTTTGTCACTGCAGTTAAAATGTCATCCTGCCATGTGTCCACATCCAGCTGTCTCACAGGTGGGTGTCGCACCGCCTAGGTGCCTGGACCCGATCCAGACACACAAAACCTTAAGAAACATTTGAAGTATGGATGAATAGGCATATGCTGATAAGCATCATTTAAATACAGCGTTGCCAGGAAAACTGAAAGAGGAAGATGAGGTAACAGGTTGTGAAGTGACATCAGTTTGCATTTGGGGCCTATCACAAACAGGTTTAACAAACAGAACTGGTCTCCAAGAATTTTCTTTCTTTGGCACTAAGACCATCCTTGTATAAAAAACACATTCCCCACTTGGGAAGGAGGATGAATGGTTTTATTACTGCTTGGGAGAACCAGTGGAAACAAGAGTCTGGTCTGGAGGATGAGAAATAACACCGTGGAAAGATGGAATTTCCTCCCCCTGCCATGTATAACCTTAATGAATGATTTTCAGAACCCATTTTCTGAAACTATCTGTTGCCAAAGGAAGAAAAATGGAGATTCAGACTTTCTGGAATAAAAAAGGGGCCAAGGTGGGAGGGGTTTACAAGGTCTCTTAAACAGTCAATCAGATTTCTTGGACTGTCCTTAGTTTTGGAAGGTCCGAAACTTATTTTTGGAACACCTTGCCATTTCTTCTTAAACCTCTGTTTACCTGTATTTTGTTGAGACTGTTTATTCTGTTTTTGCCAAAACTGGATGAGGAGATAAAAAAATCCCTTGCAAAAGTTGGAAAAGGAGGACTGAAAAAGATTCCCTGGATTGGGTTGCCCCTTTTATCAGACTTTTTTCTCACTTCTGCATCAAAGGGGCCAAACACTAATTCTCTAACCAAGGCAGAATTTAAAATCTAATTTTATCATCATCTGGGAGGTATTGAGAATGCAGCCATGCATGGAGGAAGATTTAATAGAGTCATACACACACTGTAAACAACGAGTAGTGATTTGTGCCATAGAAGAACCTAAGTTATTTAAAGCAGATTTTTTCTCAGAAGAAGAAACTGCATATAAAATGTTCCTCATACTTTCATAATTTGTCAGAATGAGCTTTAACATATGAGTCTGACAATTCAAAATTCTGAAAATCAAAGTTACAGAAGTATACACTTTTTTCCCCATACCTAGCAATAATGTTCCCATCTTTATCATAAACACTAGGACTGGAATTAACTAAGTGCTTAGCAGCAGTGATATCAACTAAAGCTATAGCTGCTGGGTCAGGTTTGGAAACAGTGTATAAAAATTTAAAGGAATGAGAAACGTTATATATCCTACCTGTCTGTTCAGGGCCAGTTTGCTGACTATCAGGAAATTTGCAGGCAATAACACACGCATCATCTAAAGCAGACAAAACAGGAGAAATGTGTCTAGGCTTTGGAAAATCCTTCTGAACCAACTTATAATATTTTCTAAGGAATTGAGGAACCTCAGTGACCTCGCAGTGAAAACACTGGCACATTCTAGCAATAGTTTCACAGAAAGTGAAACCCTACAGTGAGAATCAGAAACGGAGCTCTACTCTGAGTCTGTATCAGAAATCTAAAGGAAAAAAAACTGTATTCATCTCTGCATCTTCCTGTTCTGATTCAGAATTTTGAATTTCTTCAGGAAAAGAGGAATCCCTCTTTCTTTTACCAGAAACTACTTTAGAAGATGGATCAATAGTCTGAATTAAACCCTGCAGTCCTGGTAAACTACTCCTATCCAAAGAAAATTGAGGCATACATGCATGCTGGTTTGCTGTTTCTTTTTGACAGGAAAAACAAGGCCAAACATGTTACTGTTGATAGCAGCATCTTCCCCAGGGATGAGCACAGTATTCTAACACAACAGGGAAACCTTCCCTGTTTCCTATATCAGGACTGACAAGAGTGACTCTCATATATTTATATAATATATATGATATTTTGTAAACAGCAGCAGAGGATGTGGCTAACCCCTGGTCTGTAGTGGCTGTAGATGATACACCAGAAGGATCTGGGGTAAAGATGAGTGGTCTCAGGTACAAATGGCCACAGCAGTCACCCCCCCCCCCCCCGCTGCTGAGGCAAATTGCTAGTGGAGTCATCCCCCCATGGCTGAGACAAATTGTTAGCCTGCTGTGCTGGAAAATGCTGTTTGCTTAATATTTAATTTTTGTTGCTGCAAGGAAAACACATGGGACCAGTAGTTTGTTCAATAGTCAAGCCAAAAAATGGTGCCTCTTTTCTGGGGAAGACAAGCAGCAATTGCTGGTAAACACTACCAGTCCACAAAAGTTACTTTTTTGACAGAAAAACATAGTAAAAAGCACTTTAAAGCACTATTCTACTCCCACAAAAGTAAAATAAACATAATTTCTCCACAGAAAAAAATATTTTCAGTTACTTTACATCACTTTTAAACTGAAAGAAAAAACAAATGCTCTGTTTGAAACAATCTCGAAACAATCTGTTAAAACACAACACCCAACTTTAAAATAAATTTCCTGAAGAGGAAAGTAATACATCACAAAATTAAGAAAATTAAGTTTTTTTTTTCTCAGAGCAAACTTATCTGCCCAGCAAAGGAAAACACAAGCCAAATGTCGATCCTTGAAACTCTCAGAGGAGCATATTCTCCAATGTCAGTAAAGCGCTGAAGGGCTTTGCACCCAAACATATCCTTTAGTCAGCTCAGCTTGAGCTGCCTGTCAGTCTGGCAGTGTGGAAGATGTCCTGAAGCTTTGTAATATCCTTGGCAGGATATAACCCATATAGCTAAGGCATTTGCAGTAGTGACCAATATGATGAACATAGTCTATTATCTATGCACTCTGTCCTGCACAATCAGTATAGAGAGCTATTCAATAACCTTAATCACTAATATCTAACAGAAAGCAAAATAAATTCTTCCATCACCACCCACCAAAGAAAAAAATAGTGCACAGACAGCATTCAGTTTATTAGGCAATGCAAAACAGAGCTGCTTTAAGCTGAGAGCAAAACTCAGCCCTGCTATTAATGGAACTTGCTAACACTTGAGACTACAAATAATTTCAACAAATGTAATATAATGGCTGCTTTCTGTAATAGCATCATAAACACTTTTCCCATGCACCCCTCTCTTCTTCCCTTGTTTTTATATTTCACCTATTCCCATTAATCAGAAAGCTCCTGTCCAAAATGAAATTTCCATCTCTTGCAACTGTCACTCTCACTCTCAGCAGAAGCTATCACTTATCCAGGCTCTTTAACTGCCTTAAACATTAGGAAATCCTTGATTATCATCCCTCATTAAACATCTGGAAGTCCTTGATTATTATCCCACAACACAAAGGAGGCAATTCTGTCAACATTTTCAAGTATTAAAAGAACAAAAGATGACTAGCATATAAACTTGCAGGATATAATTGAGATGCTTGGCTCATCTCATAAAGGCCCTAGTCATGGTTAGCCTAGTATACATCTATGAACCTATAGCATTTTGCTAAGGTCTCTAAACAGAGGAACCATCAAGGTGGCTTACTTTTCTCAGAGACAGTAGCCAAGTTTTGGAACAGTCCTCCCAATGAAATTAAGAAACTTTGAACTGGCTCCATGCTGAAAAGGGAGAAAGCCCTGATTATAACTTAGATGAGCAAGATTTGAATAGCATTCTAGGTATTGGGGAAGAGGTAATGAGGTAGGGTGGGAGTGAGTGGTCAATTCCAGCTCACCCATGCTGGGGATGAAAGCATCCTATACTGCAGCAGTACAAGCATATGTCATACACTAGTTGTTGCAGCAAGGCCACATGGAGGGCTGGGAAAACACCTGCCATGCAGAACATTCATGTACTTTAGATGGCGTTAATGCATACACAGAAGCTTGTATGGGTTTACTGCCAGTAGTCTGCATGTCCTGTTAGGCCAGGCTGATGTGAAGTAATGCAAGATAGTATCACAGAAAAAAAGTATCAGCAAGGATGACACTGCCATTGGGGTTCAGCTGTGTATTTCTGCAATGTGGGGGGGGGGGAATTTGGTGCCAGCAGCCATCATTCAGGTGCAAACCGTGGTTAAGAGGAAAACAGGATCTTCATAATGTGGGGACAAAGGAGTGGTCCAATTGGCTGGTTGATGACTGCAGTAGTCTGCTATAGAAAAGGATTCCAGAAACAAATCTGGAATATTCAAAAGACAAATCTTTTCAAAATGCTATGAAAGTCCATTGGTAGGAGAAGCATACCTGTAGCAGTATGAAGTAATGCAACACCTTGTTAACATCCTGTGGTCCTCTTTCTTAATCCCCTTCCTCCCCAGCGTTTCACCATGTTTTGCACTATATCCTTCGCATCACAAACCTTCCCCCTACTCTACTTCCTCCCCTGACTTCTTGAAAAACATTTTGCACCACAAACTCTAAGCTTTCTAAATGTAGTTTTTCTTGGGTACTCAGACAAAATGAATTTGATTCTAACAGACGTGTACATCTTGAATAAATAATTTGGCATGTATTCAGTGAATGAAATGCACTGCACTATAGTGTTCATCACTTTGTTATTTGAATTGTTCATTAGTAAGTGTGAGTATTGTTGTAAACATCAACGGTGTGTATGCAATTGCTGCAATCACTCTAGGTTAGCATCTGTCATATTGTCTGCTACTGGATTGTTTGCATATCTTATAATACCTGAACATGGACTACTAAAAATGGGTCTGTCTAGTGAGATTATTCCAGTTAACAAACCAAAACAAATAAACCAACAAATAATTTCACTGTAGTCTTTTTCAGTCCTTGTCTAAAAAGTACAATGGAAACTCAGCCATCTCCTCCTAGCAGCCTAACACCATTTTCTTATCTTTCCTATCATTCAACATCACTTTTCTTCCCTTTATCTTCAGCTACTGATATTATTGACTACTTTACTTTTCCTTCAGTTCATTTATTCATAACTTGTAATAATCACGTATTGTTATAAATGTTTTAATCTGATGCATCAATGACAAGCTTTTCCTATATGTCATTAAACAAATTTTATGTTGTTTGTATTGCCGTTGCCCAATGGCCTAGGAAGTTGATGTAAGAGTTCTAAACTAGTCCACACATCTGATTAACTAACTATAAGCAACATCAAATATGAATGAATAAGGATTAGCACAGTTTAGTAAATCACAATTTTGAATAGTGTCCACCAACTTGGCTTTGTTCTTGAGCCAGCAGAGACAGTGACTGGATGTAATGTGAGAGAAAGTCTTAAATGGTTAAAACAATGGTAGGGTATAGAATAAGAAGAGTGGGTGAAAGGTGGGAATGAAAGGAGTGGGCAGGTGGGTAGTAGTCTGCAAAGAATGATGAAGTATGATCTGTAGGGTAAGCTGTCAGGGAGAAAGTACAGAATAGGAAAAGTAGTTAGGTGAGGCAGCAGGGCTTGGAGAGGTGAAAGAGTTATTTTTAGGTGGTATTTTAAAGGACAGCTACACCCTAAACCCAATATATCCTTTTCACAGATTATACTTTACATCCTATTGAATAATCCCAAACATCCAGATAAAAACAAGAGCATGATTTAGCAGTATCTTCCATTCTGTGGAATTTCTCTCCTAGCCAATTTCCTCAGCCCACTCTCTGTTGAGGCTGAATGAAATCTCATGATCCTTTCTTTCTGAATTTGTTTCCCTTGCCTATTACATTTAAATTTCTCTTGCTATAAAAAAGCACACATAGCAAGGTACCTATTCCTGTGTTTGCTGTTTCACACTAACTGGAGTAATAAATCTATTCAGACTAAAAATAAACATCCTTTTTACTGTGTACTGTCATTTACTGCTGCATTTGTCCTTCCCCTGAGGCCATAACCTTGTTGGGCCTTTTGCAGTGTTAAGGTGAATAAACCTTATTTACCATAGAAAACATTCTGCTAATTAGACAATCTTTTTAAGTCTACAAATATGATAATCTGGCTGACTCAGGGAAGGAACATACGATAAGAATAGCACCCGAAACTCACACATTCCTACTTTTTAAAATGTTATGTTATGTCATCACTGCAGTTCAGGCACTGACACATTTACTGGGGAGTCTCAGACCTAACAGTATTTCTCATTAACTCCACTCTAAGTGAATGGAATTGATATCTGACTCGACAGAGTAGAATAGACTAATCTAGTAAGTGTACCCTTGCAGTGCATTATGGGCAAAAATTACTTTTCTAAGAAAATATGACTCCCATCAGTATGTTTGCACCCATGAGGGCACTCAAAGCTACAAAAATACAATTATAAATAGCTATTTATTTTGCTGGACACAGATTTGGATGGTATAAAATGTCATGACTAGGTAAAAAAATAGATAATTTTTGAGTTTCTGCCCATGGTGGTCCTATAAAAGAGATAAGAGAGCTTTTTGCAGTTCAAATCAGGTATAAAAATGAATACTGATAATAAAATTTTTGATAAGTTTGCTTGCAAAATAAAGATTCTTCCCTCACCAGCCTTACCCAAACTCAGATTACCATTAGCACAGAAAGATGCCCTACCTCTATGCCACTGGGCCAACTTAAACTGCCTTAAATCAACTGCACTTCAAAATCAAGAAAGAGACAGGCTTGTTAAGCATCTTCCTGATGTCAAATGTTAAGTATGACTTCAGTGTTATTCCTGATCCTCTTCTTTGGTAGCCATGACCTTTGTGGCAGAGGTTATTGTGTTATCATTTTTGAAAAGCTGTATAAAACCTTTGTACTATACTTTTTTCCTCTAACTTTTGTAGTACATGGGAACAGGTAAAGTTTCATACTATACAAAAAATTATGATTTGTTCTTTCCAGTCTTAACCAATAAAGTTTTGTGTTTTTGACATGGATGCCAAGAGTCACCATTGGGGCTTCACGTTTGAAGTGGATTTTTTCACATCCATGACTGTAGCACATAACATTCTGGTTATGATTGGAGACCGGATCATAATCCTCTATTTTACAAATGCTTCCTCTAAACATAGTACAGATTTTCAGATCATATCTACAATGCAGTTAAATGCAATGGCAAAATCCTTCTCAAAAGCACAGATTACATAGGTCATAATGTTGGCCCAATAAATCAAACGTTTGGTACAAAAAGCTGGCAATGATATTATGATGAAATTATGCATATTATTAGAAACATTAGAAAACCTGAAATGTTTTACTGAAATGCATTGCAGGGTTTTCTTTAGACAAGTGTTTAGCTAAAAGGATCACTTGCATCTCATAAAGTGCATTTTCCTTCTGCTCTGCAGATTTAGTAGTAAGGGATTACAAGATGGCAGGTCTAGAAGAGGAGGCTTGTGCAAGATAAGGCAAGACAGTGATCATCGAGCATCTCCTTCATGTTAGGGGAGTAAAAACAATTTATTTTTACTCTGACAGACTTGGCATTGCACGCTTTTGAAACTGATATCAACTGATTGGGTGTCTCAATATAATTTGTTAAGTTTTAATGAGTACAGGTTGGCAGGGTGATTGATACACTGGAGGGGCACTGAAAGATTATACATTGTAAATGCAGAAAAAATTGGAGATGATTTTCTATATGTCAATACTGGGTAAATTCGGTGCACTGTAGGTTTTTTTTATCTAGTAACAGTGGGGGCAGGACAGATGAAGTATAGTGAATTTTTATGAGTAATACATTAATGCAATTTATTTATTTTTTTTAGATATAACACCATTTCAGAATGTGTAAACAGGTTCTCCTTTGTGATGGCACAAAATGTATACTTTTCACATTGTAAACATTTTGATGGTTAATACGTATATTGTGTGAAGCACTTTTGATGTCCTGGATTTGGTAACCATCTGAAATATGGGAACTCAGAATGAATGCTGAGTCCCATAACATGTAGACCAAGTTGTTGTAAATAAGGACTTACATAGAGTAAGCCCAAAACTGCTATTTCTGGGAATATTACATTTTTGCGGAAGTATGGCCATCACAGAATTGACATATATAAGTTTGGGGAGTGTTTGGGGGCTTGCCGCAAGTTTAAAAGAGAAGTTCAATTGATGTTTAACATTCATTCTTCTCCTGCATTTTCCAACCTTTTTTTTTGGTGTCAGAACTTGGAATTGCAAATCCCAACATTTCAAAAGGGAGCCATATTTAGTAAGTATTTGAAATAACAAGACTGCAAATGCAGAGTTCCGTAGTGTAAAGGTCAAATGGATGGAAATCGTGGCGTACATATATTGAGTCTTAGATTGCCATTTCACTGAATATTCCCTTTTTTCTGAGGTAGGATGATCTCAGAGTTGATGTATATATGTTTGGGGGTATGAGGGTGCAGGGGGTACTTGCCCCTGCTAAACACACGTTTAATGGAGAAGAATGAGGTTTGATATTTTCACTTGTCCTGCATTTTCTCTCTTTTTTTCTGGTGTGTCAGAACTTGGCATTGTGAGTCCCAGTATTTCAATAGGCAGCCCCCTGGATTTGCTTTTCCCTGTTATATTATTCGGACTATTGCCCTGGTGAGGAAGACGGTGTGTTGTTTTTTTCTGTCATTTTATAGCACTACATTAGCCATGGTAATTCTAATTTCTTTAAATGTGAGCATTCTAGATTTCAGGGTACTACTGGCATTTCTGTATACCATAATCACTTAGAACAAAAGTGAGAAGTGGAATAAGAAAAGTTCACAATACCTATTTATATTTGTTTTAGGGGCCACATCATATTTAATTTTCATGAAACATTATAATTAAGCAACAGGAACACTATACGCTCCAAGATGATTTTATAATGTTTACTCTATGTTTTGTTAATGCTAACCTTAAAGCTTCTGCATGATAAAAAATGAGGTTTTCCCTCTATGAATGGAACAATAAAAATTGTTTTTGCAAGGGGAAAGCCCTATTTCACTCCCAGTTGAAAAGCTTCACACACACACACACACACACACACACACACACACACACACACACACACACACACACACACACACACACACACACACACACACACACACACATATCACACTTTTGTTATAAA